>NW_009634028.1:141005-150993 GCF_000690535.1 Cariama cristata
CGTGAAATCTGTGGAGGAGGGAGTGTCCCTAACTCACCTTGCGCTGGGCTTAGTCAGATGAGGCCACGACATTTACCTCAACTGCTGAGGCTACGGGAGCAACTCCAATGGCTCGTATCCATAAATTAATACCTTTCTATAACTCAGCCCCTGGCGGGTGATACAACGTTTTTAACCTACATTTTAATCATGTACGCATTTATCTTGCTGTGCCTCTGCTTTACCTGCATAGCCATGCCTGACTCTCTGATTGCTGCTAGCTAGTATGCAAAATTTTAGGAGTGCAACACATAACCAGGTTTGGGGTTTTTTTTACAGGTTAATCCCTGGTCTGCAACTATTATATAAGAGAGAGTCTGCATCTAAACACGTCTGGGAAGGCTGTGAAATGCCTTGTCTGGAGGAGGAGTGAACCAGCCCCCCTTGCCTTCTGCCAGGCACCACTGAGGGCATTTGAGGCTCAACAGCACTTCTCGGTGTCACAGGTCCCCCAGCTGGAATACATTTGCATAAAGCAATTTCCTCTAACAAATATGTTCATACAAATCAAACTCAAGATTGCAAATAATCTGAAACCATGAAAAAACCCCTAATCAAACATATTTCTTGCTACAAGTAATTCACCCAGCACTGTTCTAAACCTGCAAGTTTCTCCCAGTTCAGTTTTTCCAGCACTAGCTCTAGGAGACTTAATGGTATGTGTGACCTTGAGTGCTCTGACATGAACTCGAGCACAGATTGCCTCTTACCTCACAATGAATTTTGGAATGAAGATCACATATTTCTGGACTGATGCTCTGTGACCTGACCTGTCTCCAGTGCCCCTCGAGCTCCCACCCCTTCACAGCCACTCTGGTTTAACATCTCCCAGTTACACTGCCTTGTCTGTTGGAGCCTTTTGGCTCTTGCACTTCCACTTCTGAGTCTGCCATGAATGTGGATCCCTGGGAGATCCACCTGGTTTTGAGTGTTGTGCAAGGCATTAACCCCAGCATGGGAGGGACATCTCCTTCCCAGGTGCTGTGCCCAGGGATATCAGGCAGGCTGCCTGATAATTCCCTGTTTGCACTGGACTATATCTCACTCTCACTCACTACAAATCCTACTTAGGCCACATTCATTTGTATGAGTGGAAATAAGCATAACTCCATTGTAGTCAGAAAAGTTGGATGTGCTTGCACCAACCAGGAACCTGGCTCTGTATCTTCATCACGGACATTTCAGCCCTGAACTCTGTGTACATCTTCCAGTTCCAGAGAGGTAAATCTCATGATGTTCGCTCTGGTCTAGACTGGCTCTGTGCTGCTGGACCACGGTCAGCAGTGGGCATACAGACTAAGAGTGAACACGAGCCTCTTGTTCATCTCCTCCTGCCCTGATCCAGCTCCTCCCCTGATTCTCTGCTGGCACCTCTGCTGATCATCAGGGCTCTGAAGTTGCTTTTGGGGCCAGCAGTGCTCGCCTGCAGAGATGTTGCTTTGAGAAGAGATCCAAGCCACGCTGCCATGTTTTCCATGGGCTACATGCATTGCTGGCATTCGCGCCTCCAACATGTTTCTGTTTTGTTCCAGAGAAACACAATACTTAGGGGCACTGCATGAGAGTCAGTTCCTGCTGTGTTCAGCTCTCTGCAACCTGAGCTGCTGAGAAGAGGCCCCATGCAATGGGTTTTATCCATCATCGCTTAACTGTAAGACATGGTCTGGGAAATCAGCACAGCATTTCCCAGGGGCTCATCCAAGCAGGATCATGGGTAAAGACAGCCCCTCCTATCCTTCTTTCCATCATAGAACCCCAACCCAGCCCCCTGGTGCTCCTTTTCTTTCCCCACTTTCTCCCCACCCCCAAACTTGGCTGATGCGGCTGAGCCAGCTGCTGGGGATCCAGTTCTGTAGGATGCTGCCCCTCTGCATTGCCATCATGGTCACTGCTAGGGCTACTGACCTGAACGGCTGCAGCTGAAGCAAAGTTACACTTCCAGCATCTGTTATTACCAAGAGGAGCTTGCAGGTAGGGTAAAATGAGAGGAGTAAAGTCTGTGGACATACAGATACAGCCCAGATGTGGTCACAACTCCCTTGGCCATGTTGAAGCCTGCTAACAGGAGTGTTCCTGGCTTTTCCTCCCTTTGCATCTAAGGAAAGCCTCCCCAAGACTATCTTTAACCCCTTCCAAAGTGAGGTGCCCAGCACACTCCTTTTTCAGCAGAATGACTGAGAACTGGCTCTGTTAGTGGCTTGGGGTTTGGAGGGAGCCTGTCTGCCAAGTGGCACACAATGCCTTGATCATTGAGCCTGGTACCAAAGAGCCTCCTGCTGCTCTGGCACATGCTCCACGCCTGCTTTGCTGTTGACAGGGAATGAACAGTCTGCACCAAACCACTGCTTTCCAACCTAATCCTGGACCCTTCCCTCTCCGTCCAGCTCATCTCTTCACAATGGAGACCAGTTCAAGTTCAGATTTGGGTCAGGATCCCTCTCCCTCTCTCTCTGTGATGGAGAGTGCTGAGTTTTGGTTCAGATCTCCAGCAGATCATCCACGTGCTGAAGCTGGGTGCCAAAATCCCTTCCCAGGGAGCATTCCACTCTCTAGGCCAGAGGTATGGCAAAGCACCTGTTGATATCAGTGCAAGGAAGAGCATGCACATTTTCTCTGATCTCTTGCTTGCTTTGTCTCTCCCTCCCTTGCAAAAGCTTAGGTCTTGCAGAGTTGTCTGCCTTGATCTTTGGGAACAAGACTTTCTTTATAGCACATATTCACAGTTAGGAAGCTAGAGGAAAGGGGAAAGGCAAACAGTTCTTCCCAATGCAGAGATCAGTAACAGAGATGCAGGGATGAAGTTTGACTGATCTTGCCTCCCAATGGACCCTTAGCATCCCTACAGCATTTAGATGTTTCTGATGCACGATCGTCACAGTAGCCAAGCGTTGCACTATAGGAACACCCTGCTGTGTCAAATCAAAGGTTGGCCTAGCCCAGTACCCTGGCCCTGACCACAGCTAATTACACATGCCTAGAGAAAATGTAAGAAGACAGCAAGTGTGTATTGACATTTTTCCAATAGCCTGTCCCATCTGCTATAGCTAACAGCAACTTAAGAACTTCCTAAGCTAGAGACAGTGTCATAATTTTTATAGCCTTTGATAGGTGTTAATTCCCTAGGTTTTTCTAGCCACTTTTTAAGATCAGGTTAACTTTTGGCATCAGCAGCATCCTTTGACAAGGAATTTCACTGTTTACATTGATAATGAGAAATGCTCCCACCTCCTTTTGTCTATCTTGAATCTGCTGTCCAAGAATTTCACACAATATCACGTATGTCAGTGGCAAAACCAGTCATTTCCTGTCCACCTACTCCAGGCCACTCTCTGTTTTGGAGATCTCTTAACCCTTAGCCTTCGGCCTTCATCTGCAAGCAACTCCCATTACAAAATACTGCATATCATGAGAACAGACCTAGGCTGTTGGAAAGCAGATGCCATTTCTGCTACTGTGACTCTCCTTACAGCTACCAGTCACAAGCTGCAAAACGACGCAGTCACAGATGCACAAAAGCAAGGAGAATGTCTCTTTTTTTAAAATTCTTTATTTATAAAAAAGTACATTTTTTTTCCACAGCTGAGCCACTATTGGTTTTTATACAAGTAAAAGGAAGGGCGATGCAACACCCTGCCCACACAAATTATAACCATGAAAATGCCCCCCTGGATCCCAAACAAACAAATTACAAAGGATGGAAAACAAAAAAACAAACAAAAAATCATTAAAGTCCATTACATTATTATTATTTTTATTTTTTATTTTTTACAAAAGCACTTACAACACAGATTACAAAAAAAAAAAAAAAGTGGGGTTGGGGTTGTTTGTCTGTCTGTAGTCTTTATTCCACAATGGTAATTTCAGCAAGAGGAAGAAGAAAAAGAGAGATAAAATCACTGGAGTTAAGGAATCATGTTTAAAAAAAAAAGGCAGGCAAAAGAAAAGAAAAACCAGATCCTCAGTGGGGGTACCTCCACCAATACCAGTTTACGCTAGCGGAGGATCTGACTCCATATGCTTGTTACATTCACCCCCGGGTAAATTGCATATGGAAAGTCACACTGGTCCTAAGTACAAACTCGCCCCCCTCTCTAAGGCTTGGGTTTCCTTCCCTTGCTGGTGGACTGAATCCCTCCCTTCACCCCATTGCAGAAGGCAGCACCCCTGGCTCTGGCACCCCAGCCCTGGCTGTGCTCTGTGCTGTGCTCTGCCCCATCCCTTCTGCCAGGTCCAGCCCTTGGCCCTCCCCACCCCGTGCTGCAAGTTTTAGGAGCGATGGTGAGGCAGTGGCTGGACCCGAGACCTTCGCACCCTCCCCTGCCCCACGGCTTCTCCTGCCTCTCTCCAAGAGTTGCTCAAATTGACAGCAAATTGCATCAAATACAAAGGGGAAGGAAAGAGGGGGGTGAAACTGCAGGCTGGAGGAGGGTAAAGTGCTATCATAAGCCCCACAGAATAAAGAAGAGGCATCAGTGCACATGATGCTGGCAGCATCTCCCCTCCCCACCAGGGCCCTCTGCCCACAGCCCAGCAGAGCAAACAGACCCAAAAACCTCAGTGCTATGACAGGAGCAGTTGTGAATGTGAATTACAGTGAATTTTAACCTGCTGGCAAAAGGCTACAACCCGCTCTACTGCTTCTCCTCTAGAACAAAATGGGCCATAGATACCCCCCCCCAATTTCCACAGTATGAAACCTCTGAGCTTTGTGCAGGCTGCAGGCATGACACATTCGCTTCTCTCCCGCACGGAGCTGGGCAATGGGGTTTTCCCTTCCCCTCTTTGAGAATAATGACTGCTGCCTGAAACTCCAAAAATCTGTGTGTGTCTGTGCGTGTGTGCTTGTGTATGGGAAAGAAAAATGGCGAAGGAGAGCAGCAGCCCCCATTCTAATTGCATTCCCTTCTCTAATTGCTTGAAGATCAATCCTTTGAATCTCTCTCTCTCTAACCCTCAGTGATTTCTGCTGAACAGTTGTGTTTCTTTTTTGACTCAACATCAGGAAAATGGCTCCCTTTGTCCCTTACGTCTTTGCCATCAATTTGGTGCTACCATTTCAGTTTGCTTGATTTTTTTTACTAGGAAATCTTCAGGGGTTTTTTAATTTTTTTTTCCCCGGCTGAATGAAAATGATTTAACAACAGGGGGAAAAAAGATCTGGTAATTAAATAAGGGAAAATAACATCACTAGGGTGAATTGCAATGAATAATCCTAGAGATAAGCCCCAGCAGGAAAACAGCTGGGGTGTCTTTGTACATAAACTACAGGCTCATTTTGGGTTGTGACACAGATGCATCTGCTTCAATACCGCTCCCTGAATGCACTCAGGGAAGAAGCTGGGGCCTCGGCCCAAATTCACCTGCATTTTCTTTGCTGAGATGGTGATGAGATCCAGAGCGAAGTACCACAAGGCTCAGATTGACCTCCCTCTCATCTGCCTGTTTAGCTTTCCCATCCGCCTATCTTATTCTTGAGGCACCACAAGTTTTGTCCCAAGTTGCCACCCAGGATCAGGGCTTGGGAAGGGAAAAGCACCATCCTGGTATGTCTCTTCACTAGCAAAGACCTAGCAAAAGGATCTGGACAGTGATCCCTTCAAATGCAGGTACGGCAACCAGCCGTGCCTCTGAGGCACTTTGCTGACACCCAGTACCCTGGGTGTGATGGCCCTTCCCAGGCAGAAAGTAAACTCAGGTATAACTAATGTGACACACCAGTTCAGGTCCAGTGTAAAATGGGGCATTTCCTGGAGAGCAGCAGTTCCCCAGCACCTAGCTGGAGAGGTGGCCAACACTGTGGCCACAGCAGGTGCTGGAAGTTGAGAGAGGATGGGGATGTGCTCCACCCTGGCCGGAGGGGTAGCCTGGGGGTCCCCACCCCATCCTCTGCTGCTGGCTGTAAAGCAGGGATGCCACAACAAACAGCTTCCGTCTCCCAACTGGAAGCTTCTGCTTGCTCTTTGCCAGGTCCCACAGGGACATTTTACACCTCCTTAGCACCTCTGGTTAAAGCAGGGCTGGAGAAGCAGGGGATTTTTCACTTGAGGCAGCCCGAGCATCCCTTGGAGAAGTGGCCCAGCCTGCAAGCTCATGTGCGCAGCTGTGAAAAGTGCGTCACCACTTAAAATCAGCAGCTTGACTCCAGCCTGCCAGAATCTGGCTCGTTGCGAGAAATTGAGGCACGAGGTGACAAGAGCCACTGTCTCCCGGGAAAAGAACAGATTGCCCCTCTGCCTCCCCTCACAGCCCAGGCACCAGGAGCCACCAGGCAGATTGCCCCTGCAGGGTGAGTACTGCACCGTCTCCAGCACCTTCACTCCCCTGCAGAACCTCCCAGGAAGCAGGACGCTCATGGTCTTCAATTGGGCATCTCTCCTGAGTTCCCCCTCATGTTCGGGTAGAGACAGGTAGCGCTTTCTTCCTGATGCTGGTGGAAAACTTGATCTAATTACCTTCAAGGCCCCCCTCAGAGCACTTTAACCCAGAGAAGGGAGTGATGCTATTACTGGATCAAAATGGCTCTCAGATGAAATATCAATCTGATTTTTTTTCCCCACACTTCCTTTTTTGTCTACCTTGCTATGGATTAATGGCTAATCACTGGGCTAATAACCACCCCAAGAGTTTCTTGGCCGATCAGCTGACCTTGCAAGGGATAACAAGAAGCAAATCACTGCACAGAGGTGGCATTTCTCCATGGCTGTGAGGATAACTGCGTCAATGGAGTAATGCCCAAGAATGAGAGGAATGCACTAATGAACCCTGAACTTGTAGGCTACTTCACTGCTGTTCCAGGCAATACTGTCTAAGTACCTTCCATTCCAGGCTTGCCCAAGTTCTGGATAAAAAATAATCATTTGACCCCTCTTCTGAACCACTCTGACGAGCTCACTGGCTGAGTTGTTTCTTAGACTTGTGCTAGTGCAGTACTGGGGAGCAAAAAGTACAGCTGATGTAGCAGAAAGGGAACTGTATATAGGCTTTAGCTTGGAAGTACCATATTGCCCCGCTATACCCTTTCCTTTCTCCGAGTCCCACTGGTTTTTTGAGCCCCCATTCAGCTAACTATGTGGACAGTGTGTGAATGGGCAGTGAAGAAGCCAAGGAGGCTACATCTCAAAAAATGACACCTCTAAGTGCAAGGCTAGTAACTACCAAAGCATATTTCTTAGGACTCCTTGTTCATATTTTCTGCAAGCCATACCTTAACTCAGGAACAGTCATACTGTCCCATTCTCTCCCAGGCCCATCTGCTCTGTTTGCAAGGCTTTGTACCTTTGGTCTTTAGGACATAACTTCACGGTGGGCTAGGGCCCTGCAGTGCTGTGGAGTCAGTGCAATGCGAATTTGCCAGACCGGATCAGTGGGCCCTGCCTGTGACTAATGCAGAACATGAAAGAATCACTGCTGGACCCTGCAGATTTTATAAAAGGTTGTTCTCTTCCAAATCCATCTCCTTGCAGCATGTATCTGTGCCGGGGAAAATTTGCAGAGGAGGGTTTGTGCCACCGATTTCCACTCTGTGCTTGGTCATGGTCCACCCAGAGTTCCGTGCTGCAGACGTTGTCACAACCCTTTTTAGGAGCCTAGTTGTAAAATTCAGATCTAAAGGATTATTCACTTGAGAGATGGACTTTGTTGAGAATTATCTCTGAACCACAAACTGTGCGGGCTCTGCGGCACACCCCATGTTACAGTGAAGTAACCTGTGGCTAAGGTACAGTGCTTAGCAATGCTGCTCTGTCCTGATCCAAATTATAGGGTTCACACTTCGGGGAATTAAAGTCCTGTGTGCATACTGTTATCCCAAGGTAGTGGAGGGAAGTCATTCCCTCTGCAGGTTTACAACCACCCCTAATAATCAGCACCTACTAGTAATCAGAGATATGGAGAGATGTTAGAGATTTCATTTCCTTTATTGGGGGGTTGCTTGGTAGCAGTGTGCTCCTGGTGGCAGTGGACGGACACGGGAAGGTTTAGCTGTATTTTTTAAGGTTCTGGCCAAGAGATCCCGAGGGAATCACTGTCTGCCCTGCTTCAAGTAGACATAACGCAGCCTTCCTGCGGCATTTGGCTGTTCTGCCAGAAGCCAGGAAGCCTGGAGGGCTGGCAGGAACAGCAGAAAGATTACAGCGTAACAACTGGATTTCCTGCTCCCCTACACCACTAACGCAGTAAGACCAAGCTACAAACTGTGGCCGGCTCAGGCTGAGCTTCACCTTGTCTGGATCAAGCATCACATGCTAAAGGAGAGCATCGGATGCTGCCTGGATCAGAGATCTGACCTTGACTCATCTGCGTGGATCTCACTCCCCACCCTCCCTTTTGTAGCAGGATAACCGCTGGATGCTATAGAACAAAACCCAGTGGGTAAGGCAGGAGGAGAATTAGTCCTGCTATTTTTAGATGTGCATGATAATACAGCTCAGAAAACGAGGGATTTCTTTTCAAACAAAAGATTTATTTATATATCAAATTAAAAAAAAAAAAACCCACAAGAAGAAAAATAAGCCCCGACCCAGTGAATCTTATCTGAATATGGTCAGTGTCAGACAGAGGGCCCTGAAGTCTGGAATCCCATTTATCCACAGAGCAGAGATAGCAGCAATCCAAGCCTCCCCATCACAACGCAGTGGCTCAAGGGAAGGAGGACGAGATCAATACCCCAGGCTCACTCACTCCTGCCCTGTCTACCAAGCCTTTGCTTAGAAGAGGGATGTGATATTGAAAAAGTGGCGATCAATGCAGACTAAGCAATATCCCTAAGGGCTGGGGTTGTTGCTAGGAGAGTTAGAGAGAAGCACCTCCATGTTCTGACCCCAAAAGAAAAGTGTAAACACATGACAAGTCTTAGTGGTATAATAAAACTTATGGGCCTGATCCTGTACTGAAGCCCTCAAAGACATTGGAGACCTGCCCTGCCAGGGTCTGCAGACCAGAGCTGAAGGCAGTGAGTGTGTGGGAGAAGCAAAGTGGTATCAGTTGGTCCCCCTCCCCAGGCAATGGCAGCAAGGTGTGTGCACAACACATCATGCACATCCAGCATGCCAGAGTTAACTGCTCTGTGGCTGGTACTAGCAACAACAACAGCAACAAGAACAAAAAGAGCCAGCATTTCTCTGAGCCATCACGGGGGAAAAATGTCAGCAATAAATACTCCTTTCCTTTCTTTTAAAAGAACACTCAAACAAAGACAGAAAATGAAAAGCCAGGAAATAATAAATTGTAGAAGAAAAATGGCAGCTCTGTTTCCTTGCCCTGCTATCAGCCCATGCACCTGGAGTTTGTTCTAGGGCTTTTTCTCCCCCCTTTCTCCTCATTTTCCTCTTATCGAGTCACTAAAAACTAGGAATGGATCTCCCCAAGCGTGCAGTGGGCAATGGGAACACTACTCAGACCCCACTGAAAAGAAAGTGATTAGGGGAAAAAAAAAAAAAATCAGTTCACCTGATAATGGCACCTATGTTTCCACTGCTATAAGCTTTCCTGGCCTCTGTCCCTCTACGGACAGCCCACTTGACCCCCTCCCAAGGTTAAAAAAAAAACCCAAAGAAGACAACATACAAACAAATTCCAGTGTTTCAGGGGTGCGGAAGTGGGAGGAGGAACCTCGGGGAGGGAAGTGGGGCCGAAGAGCACTCTGAGACATGAAGACACAAACAGAGTGTAATATACAGGCTGGGCAACAGTCATTAAAGCAAATAGTAACACCTAAGCCACCGACCAATACAAACACCACAGAAGGGGACGAAAGTCGTCAAGTGAAATTAAAAAGCAAAACCAAAACCGAGAAAATAATTACCCAACCTCCCACCTCCCATATGCCCCAAAAATGATCTGTAAGCAAAGCTGCCCTCCCTCCCCGCGGCCCCAGCCCGCCCTTCCTGCCAGTGCTGGAAGCGTCCAAAGTCTCTGCTGAGCGCCTGGGGCTGGCCAGGGCGTGCGTGCG
>NW_009634028.1:151064-151583 GCF_000690535.1 Cariama cristata
CAGGGATGCAGGGGAGTGGGAGGGCATCACTTGTGTGTGTGTGTGTGTGTGTGTAGCAATGGGGTGCCGAGCTACACGTACCACTCCTTTTTGGAAATAAAAGATCCATCGTTCTGTGAGACCATGTTCTCCGCTATGTCGAGCTGTTCGGGGTCGTACTGGAAGCCGAGTGTCCTTTCGTCGTAAGGTTCGGGGTGCGCCTCCCCCTCGTCTACCGTGAAGTAAGGCCGCTTAGCATCCTCCTCGTATTTGTTGGGGCCACCCAGCTTGCGCTCGCCTCCTGCATCCTCGTCCTCATCTTCATAGGTGCTGCAGCCCAGCGGGCCCGGCTTCTTCTCGTCGTCCGAGTCATCGGGGTACTGGAGGTTTTGGGCCATGGGGGGGTGATGCTGCGGGATGCCGGCCTTGCTGTAGCCATTGCCGTACACGTGCTTCTTTGTGCTGTAGTCACCCTTGAAGGTGTGACGCCGGCGCCGGAGTACCACAAAGAGCACCACGGCCACCACCAGGACCAGAGAG
>NW_009634028.1:151640-152303 GCF_000690535.1 Cariama cristata
GGCTGCACCATGGATTGGCGATCATCGATTGGAGACGCAGTGTAGTGAAATTCTGGGTAGGAAAACACAGATGGAAGGGGGAACAGTGTCAAACCATGCGGAAACGCACCCTCCCTCCATGCTTTCATTGCCATTTTTGGGGGGTGAGGGGGTGGGAAGATGAGGGTAAGGAACAGGGAAGGGAAAAACTAGGGAAAGGGGGAAAGGGTGCATCCTCA
The DNA here is from genome assembly GCF_000690535.1 of Cariama cristata. NCBI lineage: Eukaryota > Metazoa > Chordata > Aves > Cariamiformes > Cariamidae > Cariama > Cariama cristata. The sequence continues at coordinate 151,859 of NW_009634028.1, forward strand.
CAGGGGTCAGCGCACAGGAGCTCTGCCTTAGCAAGGGGAATGCAGCGTGCTGTGCCAAGCTCGCCAAGCCTCGTGCAGGAGCCCAGCAGGCTAGAAGCAGTGTTTCCCTCCCCACCCCACCTGGTTTCTCCAGACGTGCTCAGATCCCACAGCCCAGTGCCTTGAGTCCAGACGCTTTCCGTTTTACTGGGTAACATTTCAGGTCCAGTTTACCAGAGCATACTGACAGCCCCAGGGTGCTCCTGCCAGGGAGCAAGACCCAAACCCCATCCAACAGTGGGCACCAAGGTGCCATCACTGCTCCCGTAGATGCCATGCTAGACCCACCAGCTTTGCATCCCCCTCCTCAGCATCCCAGCCCGGCCTGCTCCTAACCAGTCTAGGTCGGGCCAGAAAGCAGTGGCACCTTGTGAGCTCCCCTCCCACCCACCCAAGTGATGTGCTC
>NW_009634028.1:152409-154221 GCF_000690535.1 Cariama cristata
GCCACTACTCATGCTGATCTTGTTCTTACAGTTACCCTGACCTATTTAAACAAAATAAATAACTCAGAAAAAGAAAAGAGATGAGAAAGAAACTCTCTTCTCTTTCATGCAGTTCAACACCTATGCTTCGGCACAGATAGTTTGATCCAGGACTTAAATCAATCTTCCTAACACTCCCTGCGCACAGTTACAGCCCCTGGCCAAACCTGGCTTTCACACGCTGCCCGTTGAGCATCCATGTCCATGAGGCATTAAGCACCACATGGCTGTCTCAGTCCTTCACCTGCCTCTGAATGTAGACAGCAGGCGCCTGGTTAATGTCCCCCTGGTAGCCTTGCTCAGACCCCTCGCACTGCTTTTTCCACCCCCAAGGCCTGTCTGCCAGTCCTGCCATAGCTGCAAGCCTTTATTGCTGCTCTGGACCCTCCCGGCCCTCACTTTTTGCCCTGGCAGCCATGAGAGATGCAGACCGACTAGCAATCTCAGCACGCCCTCCCAGAAGAGCAGCCAGGACGGGGCAATGGGGAAGGAGGAGCTCAAAGGCAGCAAATTCAACAGGGATTATGAGGCAGAATCCGCTTCCTGCCCCCTCTTCACGTGCCTGTGGGACTGCCGGCAGACACGTTTCTGCACCAGGGCACTAAGCCCTGAACAAGCAGGAGCTGGGCAGGGAGCGGGTTTCCCTGAAGCACAGCTTAGCCCAGCCACTAACAAAGAGGGGAGAAAAGAGCTTTCCCTGGGGTAGAGGCAGTTCCTGAAACAGCTGCAGATTTTGGACAAGGGTACTGAATTCGAGCAATTGCTGGCCTGATCTTTGTGGCATAAACGTTTTCCTCGTGCCTGAGAGCTGTTTCATTCTTGCCTTTCCTGAGACATCATCCCAACAACAGCATCTTGGTTTCTGCAGTGCTGACTTGCCTTGAGCAAAGCCTCACGAGCCTGAAACCACACACAGAACAGCACACTGGGCAGAACAGGCTGGGGGACAGGCAGATGGAGGGGGTCCCTACTGCAGCCAGAATGCGGAGCAAGACACTGTGCAGGCAGAATCCAGCATCCCTTTCCAAAGACAGCCTTCAGAGCAGGAGTGAGCGCATGCATTTCAGCATAGGGAGCTGGGGTTGGGTTCTGGAAAGCCAAAACCACATGTTGCATCAACAGAAGGCTTGTCAGAGCCAGCTCGTTAATGCAAAACCTCTCTGCAGAGGCAGCATGAAATGTCACGTCCATCCCATGGTAGTCCCGGCTGCTGAGGGCTCAGTTTGAACCACACAAGTGTCCACACAGCTCTTTCTACCCCTGTCCATGTCACCTCCCCAGGCCTGCTCTTTGCCGTCACAGCCTCTGCAACCCCATGGTGCACAATTCCCAAAACTGTGCACAAAGCAGGGGTCCACCTGGAGCTTAAGCGGGTGCAGGGAAAGACCAGCAAGCTGGCTCAGACCCCAGGGGCTATATCCTTTATTTTCCCCCACCCCACGGCTCCGATCTGGAGCCTCTTGCCTTGCTTTTCCCCACAGCAAGGCTGATTTTGTGCATGGGGCCGTGGGTCCCAGTACCCTGAAAAGACCCAGACATGATGTGCATGCTGGGTGCAGCGTCCCTAAAGTCACGCTGATCCCCTCTGCCTCCCAGCTGTGGAAAACAGAGAGAGCTGAGAGGGTAAGTCTGTGCACAATTTCAAAAGGAGCTTGGCCCACTTTTCTATTAAAAGCCTCATTAACAGCCCAGGGTGGACGCACGAAGCGAAAGGGGGAATGTTTTTCTACTTTTCTCATATATATTTATTTTTTCCTGCCCTCTGTGCTGCCC
>NW_009634029.1:0-38091 GCF_000690535.1 Cariama cristata
CCGAGGACGTTCATCTCTGAACCGTCTCTTCTCATCGCAGGGTTAAGATCAGAGCTGCTTTCCCTGCGCCCTTGCGGGTGGTCAGAGGTCAGCAGGGTGACTGAAGGGGTGGTAGCTGGTGCCTGCGTGCTTGGCGGTGTAAGGGGGCCCGAAGATGGTTGGTGAAGTCCCACGTGGCTAAAAGGTTAAGGGAATAACGCAGCAAAGCGCTCGGATCAGGATCCCCAAAGGGCTGCAAGTCCCACGGACACGGTCGCTGTCCTGTATTTCTGAGCGTGAGATCCTGAGCAACCCTGCAAGGCACAGGAGGAAAGTTGAGGTGTTTGTTGTGAGGCTCACGGCTGCTGACGCGTCAGACTGGGAGCTGCTTCGAGCTGATGAACGGGGGAACCTGAGCACAGGGCGTGTCTGCTGGGTTTTGGGACCCTTTGAAACCCGATGGGAACAGCTGAGGGTCTGGCAGCGCTGGAATCGGGCACCTTCTCTGCCTGTGGGTATTCAAGCTGGGGTTGGCCAGGGGACTGCTGTAACTGGTGGCTCTTACGACGTGGAGAATGAGTCAGCTCTGCCCTTCTTGTTGAAGTTTTTCACTGCCAAGGGAGCGGTCTGCTTAGAAATGACGATACGTCTGACATGAAGTTGTCGTCTTTCCTCTGTGACTACCCCAGCCGCTATGCTGGAGCCATGTATCTGTTTTCTAGCCCCTGAATCCCCATTTCCTTTATGGAAAATGGAAGGGCCAGACCTCCACCAGAATGACGAAGAACATCCTTCTCCTCCACCTTTTAAGGACAGCTGGGGGACTGGGACCCCTTCTGGAAGTGGAAGCTGGGGGTTTGACTAGCTCTTGGCCAAGGAGGAAGCGACCTTGGTTACCTATAGTAACCTTGGTGTGGACGCTAAAAAATCAGTAGAAAACAAGTAGAAGCAGCTACTCCTCTAGCCAAATTTTAAAAGTAGTTGTCACCTGCCACTGCATTCTGCATGAAGCCAAGCGGCATTTCTAAAGGATTCACATTTTGAGAATAAGAGCTTCTCCAAGGAGTTAGGTGTCAGCTTCTGGGCTCGGAGTAGGTGTCTGCACGGCTCTCCACTGGACTCCAAAGCCTGTCAAAGCTGACACATTTTGGGACATGCACAGATTCAAAACACTGACAGGTGAAGACCTTTCGAGCTGAAAATGCCAGAGTCACTGCTAAGCAGGGCCCGCCGTTTGCATGCTTGTGGTCCCTGCCTGGGTCCTGTTTCCCTTTTTTTTGCATCTGTTTAAGGATTTGGCTCTTTGTTAACAAGACAGATTTTTAAGTAGGAAAAAAAGAGGTTTTGATTTCCTTTTGCTCAAAGGAAGGTTGAAAAGATAGCACATGAGAAGGAATATTCAGGTGTCTCTCTCACACAGTCTGCATTGCCTTCATTCATACAGACATCTCAAGGGAAGGTTATTTCTCTGTGAGAGCTGCCCACAAGTGGTGTGTCCTTCCAGGGAACTTGTCTTGCTATGATGTGCGCTGCGCTAGCTGGATTTGATTTAGTTAAGTGACTGCAATCTCTGAAAAGAATTCACTTTTTTCTTGACAGAGTTGGACCGATATCAGCAAATACTGGAAATCTCACTACTGGACTAGTCCGCAATGCTCCTCGGCCTCTACCAGCGATGCAGCTTAGCCAGCCCTTCAAACCAACACATCTCTGAACCCTACAGACCAAACTCACTTCTCGAAAATTCCCCCAAGTCACTTCTAAAGGTCGATAGCGCAATGGGTCCAGAAGGTACTTTTTAGCCCTCACGTTTTTGAATTTCTAAAATTAGCTTTAAAAACAGTTCATTGAGGTGTGCTTAATGATCTACGCTATGCAGCAGAGGTTGTTCTCTTTCTCTTACCCGTGCTTTATCTCTCATGAATAAAACAATGCAGTTGATTTCAGTGGTTAGAGCTGCTGAGCCAGTGCTTACTGCGGATCCTACAGTAAGCCTCGGCGATGGCTCTGAGCTCTTTGGTAGCTGATAAGATACTTGTGGCTTGTGGTCCAACTGAAGGCTTGGAACATTCGTGTTATTTCTGATAACTGTCAGAAAATGAGCAATCATGCATACGACAGGATCTGAAAAACATTGGTAGCGTGCATATGGGAAGCATGTGGATCAATGCCTTATTTTTATTGGCCAATAGCCATTTTCTGTTGGTTTTCACGTACCTTGGAGAAATGCTGACATATGCAAATCTTACCCTAGAAAAGGTTCCTTAAAATGTTAAGACAATTTTTGAGTTTTGAAGAAGCTGTGAACTTGCGCTGTGGAAAATGTAAATGACTTGCACAGCAAAAAACGCAGTTCAGCTTAGAGGAAAGAATCCACAGTAAATGATGAAGGTTTTTTCAAGGTTCCAGTTTCTAAAATGAATGATGTTTTCCTAACAAAAGATATGTCAATCTTTAAGAACTGTTTTTCCTGGCTCTTCACTGGTATTTTAAGTTTGTAGATGACACCAGACTGGAAGAAGTCACTTCCATTTTAGAATGCAACATGATCTGGAAAATTAGAGAAATGGCCTGAAGAAAGCAGGGTACAGTTCAGTAAGGAAAAATGCAAATGCTATGCTTAGACAGGAGCTCAGACTGCGCAAATGCAGAAGGAGGCAGCCATCGAACGGAAGGGGATCATGGCTTGTCCGAGATAACGAGCTGAACCTAAGTCAGTAGTATCTTACTGTTGCTTTGCGTTGTTTATTTATTCATTTGTTTTGCGATGTGGGGTATGCCCTTTGACATGCTGTCTGTGAGACCCGCAGAGAGTTCCTCTGCCATACCTTGTGTTTGTGAGGTCTCCGCTAGAACACGGTGTTCAGTGTTGGACATCCCGTTTCAAGGGAGAGATGAGCCAGATGGAAAGAGCCCAGGGGAGAAAAGCAAGAATGATCACGGGTTAGAAACCCCCACGGCCTACAAGGAAAGCCAGAAGGAAGGGTTGTTTACTCTCTAGCAGGGAAGGACGAGGCAAGGGTACACTTTTCAGATGTGCAGAAGGTAGCAGCAAAGAGGAAGAGAATCAATTATTTACCACATTCATTATGGATACGAGGTATAACGGGATTAAACTGCAATAGGAGAGATTTAAATTAGACATTAGAAAGAACTTCTCAATGGTTAGGAGAGTTAAGGACTGGAACAGATTGCTCAGGGACACCGTGAAAGCTCCGTCATTATCTAACCTTTCTTAGAAACTTTGGGACAGCTTTCAGGCAGGCAGCAGCGGTGTTCGTCCCGCCGCGGGGCAACATCAGACCTCTCCCCCTTCCAACCTGCCAAGGTTTCATAGTGCAAGACCAACTGGAGGTCATTATGTATTCAAAAATCACTCCTAAATTTACATCGTGAAGGAGTAAAAGCTGAAATTAAAAGGTTTGTTTCAACCCATACTGTCCACTATTGATTCACCCTTTTCCTATAATGTAGCGACAGGCGCATTTTACAGCTCAAGAAGGGACAAGTCACACACTTTTGCTCTGAGAGCTGACAATACGAGCTCTCGAATAAAACAATATGGAAATTATGTAACCTGGGTCTTAAAAGTGAAATGAAAAAAGAGTTGAGTACCCACTTAAAGGAGTCAACCATTTTCTGAAGGCTGGATCTCAGATCTAGGGTTTTTCTCAGTTCTGTAAAGAAAAAGGCATGCTTCTACTTGTACCACTTCATGTAGAAGTGGTTGGCTTTTGTCTTCTCACTTCTAACTTCTCTGCTCTTCTCTCTCTGCTCTCATGAGAGGAGCTGCGTCCAATTCAGTGTCTCCCACCCTGCACTCATATACTAATCACTAAACTTACTGGTTTTATCTTCATTTGGGTTGCTTTTGATTGTTGCAGTCTTGCAAATCCCAAGGCATAGACCACACAAGGTAAGTAAGAACAGATAGTATTTTTCATTGGGTCAATTGATATAGCTGGAAAATATGGACACAAGCTTTCCGGCAAACATGAACTTTTTCGGAATGAATCTAAAAAATTGTCTCTTTGCCCAGCTATCCATTTTTTAAAAAAGAATTGTTAGCAAACCTCATCTTGCCCATGGTTGTATATTTCTTGCCTTTATAACTTTGTTCTCCTCCTTCCTCTCACTCTTCACAGTATAGACATTCTTTAGTCCCCTCGTCTTAAAACGACAGCCCTTGACTCCATGTGTCTCTCTGGGCAAAATCCTTCCCCATCCTCCGTCTCTCTCAATAACTCTTCACTCACTGAAAAGTTGTTTACATTCATCAGACAGATTTCTCTCCCTTTTACGCTCTTTTCATGTTTCTCTGTTTCTTTGTTTTGATCTTCACTGAATCTGCTTTTGTTTATATCTATAATGACTTTTTATAATCAAAGCTCTCCATTGTCATCTCCTACAAAGCCTCCTGCTTTCCTTGGCTTTCCTTGGCCTCTCTTGGCTTCTACGGCCGTACCCTTTACTGTTTCTCCTCCTGCTTCTCTAATTTCTTACAGCGAGAACCCTCCCCATCCCTTCTCCGGTTTTATGGGAAGGCTTTACAAGGAGTCTGTCTCGCATTTCACAATCTCATCAGCAAAAGCACAAATTCAGCTGCTGGTTCTTGCTGCCACTGGAGACCTGCCTTCCTGCTCTCTGTCGGTCTTCTTCTGTCCAGACAGAAACCTCAGATTGCCTCTTCAAGATGTGCTTTTGGGTGCTTGGCTTTCAACTCAAACGTGAAAGAGCTAAAGGAAACCACAGCTCGGTTTTTGTTTGTTTGGTTTTTTTCCCTATAGAAAACATTTTACTTTGATTCTCTGTGCACCTCGGAGAGCTTGAACTGGAGAGGTGCCTGTGTTTGGTATGTATGCTGGTGAGTGCTTGCCTCAGGTCCACGGCGTTCCAGAAAAGGAGTTTGGTTGAAGATGGGCCTAGGCTGCCGGAGCTGCTTTCCACGCTCGTCATGTTAATTTGGGGGAGATGGTTCAACAGAGTAACGTGTAGCACCCTCAGCTCTGCGTCCACCTTCCCGCCTTGTTCTCTCCTGCATTCTCTTGCTTATGCCCTTACTCTGACCCAAGGAATAATGTCCATAAAAGATCTGATCCTCTTGTCAGCACTCTGGAAAACCAGGTAATGAAATAAGAATTATTCCTGAGGAGAGCCAGGTCTTTATGGGACAAATTTCTAACGGGAAGGATCTGGTCATCCTTCGTTTGCAAAACACTACAGAGAAGTGGGTGTTGAGAGCACACAATGTGATTCTCTTCTGGTCATTCCGGGTAGGATTTCTCTCCTCCAGTTTTAGGGATCTAGAGTTTAGAAACGGGCACCTTCTGAGGTTCATCTGGAGATGGGTACCCATCACTAATCTCTGGTGGTGCCTGGTCTTGCCTGGCGATTGACAGAGGAGCTTAGGGCGATGAGTGTAGCCTAAGTTAGGGCAGAGGAATCTCATTGTCTGTTGGCAGGTGTAGCCCAGGAGCTGGTGGGGCACGTGCGTGGCACGTCGGGCGAGCAGGAGTCCTGCTTCTGCCACTCCTCTTCTGGACAGCCGCTTACTGATGGGGCGTGTTTGCCTCCTTGGGGGCTACCAAGGGTGTCCTTAGCAGCCAGGAGAACGTCCTCCTTACTGTTTGTGACAGCGATGGTAGGACAACAAGGAGAGAGAAGCACATTTTTGAACCATCTGCTCTATTCCAGCCCTCTGGAGACGATGAATTCCTTAGCTGATCTGCTGACTGCTCGTCGGAATGAACTGCTGTTGTTATTTTAGGGAAGGCCTGTGTGCAGGTACAGGTTAAGTAAAACTGAAAATAAAAACCCAACGACAAAATCAGGTACTTTTAAGTTTTAGAGCCCTTCATTATACATCCTGCTAAAGAGGTAGAATCAGTTGTGTAAGGAGGGATCGGGGTCTGTGTGGAGTGTCTGAGCAAAACGTTGCCATTGTAAAGAGATATTACTGTAAATCGATGATTTCCACCATACTAAGCATCACACAAGTCAAGTCGGAAAATCAATGTCTCAATGTTTTATTTATGAAGTGATGTTTCTTTTGGATATTGTTTCCATTTATTTTTTAAGAGGAGAACTTTTCTATTCTGATCTCTGTTGACTTCAGTGGGATTGCTTGTATGTGTGAATTTAGGTCTACCTGATAGAAGATTTGCTTAGTATTAATGATTTGGAGGGACTGATCCGATCACAGGGAAAGGTAGGTTCTGTGAAAATGCTGGTCTTCATTGCAACTTGAAAGGGTAATATGCCCTATGAGGTCTTGGCTTTGAATTTTACATCTTTTTCTACACAAATTTTTGTTTGTGAAATGTAATTATTTCAAATTTAAGTTACATATTTTATATTAGATTTTGTGTATTGCAATTTTACAACTGTTGAATGTGGCCTGGAGAAACAAGCTACTGAATTTGGATGTGAAAGGCAGAATCTGTAATTAAAATATTTAATATTATTTAGACAATGAAACTTCAGGAGAAGATAAGCCCTGCTCTCTGGGATGTACAATTCCATTGAAGAATGCACATATAAATGTAAAATACTTCTAAAATCTAAAAATAAAAGAACATAAAAATAGATTTAAAAAAGAGAAAGGCGTGATTGAATCCTATTATTTGAATATTTACAAATAATCTTATTGTCTAAAAAAAGAGAGAGAGATGAGATGTCATATTTTACCAGCTGCAGATTTTGTGAAATGTTTTAATGGAACTTCATTTTCCTCTAAACCGCTACAAAAGAAGCCGCACCCTAACTATAAAGGTGCATCACCATCCTTTCTACTCCTTACAGTGTCCGTATGGGATAGTCTGTATGGTACCTCTAATGTGCTATAACAATATTAAATATTTCAAGCTTAGCCATGTTTCTCCTGACACAAAAAGTGTCACTGCTGTGTCAGCAGGACCAACAGTAGCATAATAAAGAGATGTGTTAAATTTTAAAGGAGATGGACTTGTATTTGAAACAACCTTTTTTGAACATACAGATAAAACTATACATTTAATGTTTGTAAGTGCATCAAGAAAAAAGGCATTCTTTAACTCATGATCCAAAATTATTTGGAGATAAATTTCAGGCAAAGTGATTACCTCAGTACTGAGCATTTTAAGGAAATAAAGATATCTCCATCACGCACTGGGAACAGCCTCAAGGCGATGCCCTAGGGCCCACTGAAACCTCTGATCGGCTTCGGCTGACTTTCATGAACGCTGGGTTAGACCATCACGCTGGTATAGCTCCGCTGACTTTGGTGAATTTACTTTTGGTTCACAGTGGTGTCACAGAGACGGGGTTCAGGTCCTGAGCGTGTATTATTTGTAACCATGCACGGTTGAAAACAAACTGTAACCCTGAGGGTTACTTCTGCGATACCCATCTGGAAAAAATATATGGTATGTCCTCTGTTTAGGAAATCAAATTAATTAGAGCATTTAGTGAAGTAGGGAAGAAGACACTAGCATTAACCTGTGCACACTTTGGTTTTTTTTCAGGACTGTCCACAGATTTGAAGTGATCGTTCTTTTAAATTGTGACTTCCCAGCTGCCAACATATTGAAATCATCTTTGTAGAGGAGAAGCATGTCAGAGGTACCCAAGGTCCAAGTTTTTTATGAGCCTAGTATGGACGTAAGTTAACTGCAGTTCATTTAACATCTGGCTAGTGTCAGGTGTTGCCAAGCTGTGTCTTCCCCACTGGCACAAAAATATTTTACAGCATAGAGTAGTTGGCAAGAGCTCAAGCTTTGCTTTTTTATAGCAGGACTCATGGGCAAAATGACATAAATATGTAAGTCCTCCATTTTGTCAAATGCTTTGTAATTTCTGCTACGTTATTTTCATATTCTCAAATATTATACAGAAATTTGTTGTTATAAAATGCTCCGTACTGCAGTTGAAAATAGCGAGTAGGCTATGGAACCTTCCTTCGCACTCCGCGTGCATACAGGCGTAATAGCCTTCAATGACATGACTGAATGGTATTTTTTTCACATGGTTTCTGCGTGGTTTAGTGTACTGTATTCAGCTGAATAAGCAGCTATTGAGTTTTGTTTTTCTCTTGTTGTTCACTGTGTGCTCCAATGCCTTATTTACCGCACAGCGTTCAAACCCATTCTGAATACATAATCATGTTCCTTCTGGATTCTCTCTATTGCTCTTGAATATCTGTCTGTTCACAAGCATTAATTAATTTATTATGCCAGCATATTTCAGAGGTGAGGGGATGCTATCATACCCATTTTACAGACAAGTGAAGAGGCACAGTGAAATGACGTACTCGTTTGGATAGTCCATTTGCGATGTAAAGGATATGAATAGTACTTGAGGAATAGCCTCCCATCAGATTATGAAAAGCTTTATATTTAAGTACTACCTTTACTGAATTCAGACATAAAAATCTTTTGTTTAGATCCCAGCTCTGCTGCTCTCAAGATACCCTTTTTTCCCCCCTACCATAGGGAAAAAACCCCGTAGTTTCACCCAGCTCTGCTTGGAGCCCTGAAGTGTGTTTTCAGACTTTTTTCTTTTAAGGTAAGAAATTGATAGCAGTGGTAAATTGTCATTCATTCATGGGGAAAGGGTAAAGAGATTTGCTGACACTAAGGTGACGCTACGTGAGACCTGGGAACATTTTGTTCCATCTCAAGTTGTAGAGGGGCTGTGCTGTAGTTGGGTACAACTGGTCTCCACTTCAGTCTTGTCTCTTTGGTACTGAGACACCAACACAGGGTGAGTATTCCCTTCACCAAATATGCCTGGTATCTGGATATTTTCCCCAGTTCTCCCCTTTCTTCTTCTTTTGCGGTACCTGTTCAACCTGTTGCATCCTTTCTCCCTACCTCTTCTAGCAGTCTTTCTCCTCAAACTTAGCTTTAGTTATCCCGTCTGCCCCATAATCATTAATCCCCAATCTTCATTCCCTTCCTTGCCCCAGACTTTTTGCCCCATTCTATTTGCCTTCTCACTAGTCAGGCCTGAAGCTTGACAGGAGAAATTCAGGTCCTGCTTTCCTCCACCTGTGCTTCTCAAACTGCTCTACATGGGACTGGTCCATATCCTCTCTGTATTTGACTCTTCCAGGGTTTCAGAACACAGCACGGAAGCAGAGGCAATGCAGATGAGATGTTGCAGGCTCTGAGTTCAAGTGTCACGGCCAAGATCTTTAATCCCGTAGTAGCTTAGAGCCGCATCACCTCTGTGAGGGAGGATGCTGAGTGGAGGTGGGATGTCTTGGAAAGTTTGCAGCTAATGCCACGAAGGTTATATTGCGTGTGTACAGGCTGTTTTCCTTTTCCGAAGGGTTACAATTTGACCATATGAGGGTGGATTTGCACAGGAATGAAAAAAACCTATCCCAGATATGGAAACAGCTACTGGAATCTTATAAAGCAAATGTTGCCTGCTTGTTTTGGAACATAAACAGAATAACATTTTCCCCCCTGCCTTTATTTGGAAATGGCCCCAATGATTCAAGCTGAAGTCTTTCACAAAATCAATAAACCGTCCCTAAATGCTGAATTTTTGTTCATTTGCAATCTAAAAAAGCGAGGCTTGGGAAATTATAAGGAATCAGGAACCAGGAAAGTACACAACCTCCTTTGTGATAGGCACTGTTACCTGCCTGGATTACACTAAGAAATAACAGAAACAGGTGAGAAGTCATTTTTAATATGCAGCTCCCTCATCATCTTTGCAGGCTGTGCATCCAAGATGCAGTTCAGTCGTGACACCTTCCCTGCTTTTCCTTTGTTTAAGGGAGGGAGGCTCAGGATTTTCTGAGCTGCTTCCATGAGCGGTATTTTCTTACTTAGCCCCACTAAGATGCCAGTCTGTGGGCCAGCGAGAGTGGGTGGAGTGGACACAAGGCGTGGAAACTCTTTCCTCTCTCCAGTTCTCCAGTTCTTTCATTCCAAGGAGGGATGCAAGCAAGCTAGCAGGCGGCTGGCCCCATTATACCTGCAGAATGAAAACCAAGGAGAAAATTGACCTTTTTTTTTTTTAAACTTTTCCTTAACAAGGGTAGACTAACCAGGAGTTCAAACCTCCCTATGTGACAGGAACGGTCTTTCCTATTTTTCTTGACAAATGTTTTTCCTGGATTTGCCCTACTGCGAAGATTCCCTGCCCTGAAGCTTACAGGACACCTGTGTAGCAGAGCTAATAACTTATAGCTGTCCCGTATGTAGCTTCGGCTGAACAGACTCTGTTCCCGTAACTCAAAGGCTTTTCTGGTCCCTGCTCACCGCAGCAGCAGTACGCGGGGGTCGAGGAAGGCAGAGAACCAGATCGCTTTCTCATAGGAAGCACTAACGGTATGCACTACCCCACTTAGGGGTTAGGAGGTGTTTTCCGATTATTTACGGATGGAAGAAACACGAAGTGGAAAAGTGACTTATCTGGGGTGGTGCAAGGATTTTTCCTGGCTAGGAATAATTTCGATTCCTGTGCTCTCACCTCCGGAGTCCTTCCCTGAACAGAGCGGGTGCTCCTGGCTGAGGCGGGACGGGTGCACGTGCTTCTGGCATTTATGTTCTGGGACTTGCAGAAGTTCCAAATTATACTCGTAGCTTTTTGATAAATATTGTATGAACTGACAAATTATTCAGAATCAGAAAAAAAATTACTCCCTCTTGTTCTGTTAATGTTGTTTTTCTAGAGGTTCTTTCGTGTGTTTCCAAATCACTGAGTTGTACTTCCATTTACACTCACATGCTTATGGGCTTTATTCTTCTGCCATTCCCTGGCTGCAGCCACGTGACGGCATAACGATAGTGAGAAAGCCCGCGGGTTTTCTTACCAAACTGCTGCAAACCATTCCATAGCTTGGAATAAGTGGCTAACCTTCCACTTTCTTATGTAAGATGATGAACATAGATTATTTATAGAGGCTGCTGTCGCTAAATTTGTTTACTGTCACATGGAGTGTGTGTCTGTCTTTCACGTGTCTCTGTCAAAGCTCCTTGGAAAAAATCAACCTACCACCAAATGTTAAGAACCCACTGGTCCTGTTGTGCGTTGTAGTTGACAAGGATGAAAGATGACATACTTCTAATAAAACAAATTGAAATGAGTAATTGTGTATATATATAATTATCATGCTGATATGTTTACATCTAGCTCATGCCAAAGGAAATCATTAAATACCAAATTACTGTAATGTAACTTCAGGCTTCATTTCAGTGTTTCCTGATAATCCCTTGCATTCCCAGGACAGAGTTATTTAAAATGGGTGGCCAGAATATCCTTCTAGAAGGGAGAGGCAGTCATGCAAGTTACTTCCTACCTCCTACCCTGAACCGAGCATCACTGGGCAGGAGTACCAGATCCTTCCAGTCCGCTCTCCTCATCGTGTTGTGTTTCTGAGAAAAGGAATAATCGTCCTTAGTACTTTCCATACTGGAACCATAGGATCTGTGCAACTGCGGGGTTCTTCGGGACTGTGTGGTGGGGACCAGTGTGTCCCTTGCCAACATCCCCACAGCTCTTGGGCGCAGCCCTTCTCACTCCAGCCCAGCCCCGGAGGTACCGGGAGCAGGAGGCCAAGCACTGCTCTTCCTTCTGCGCTCCTCCTCATCGGCTGCTCCTTGTGCTCCATCGGCACGACGGCCCCGCGCATGGCGGTGTGCCTGGTCCTCTCAGGAGGCAGTGCTATTTGAATGGCAGTGTTTAAACCACAGGTGATGGGGAGAGTTCTTCCCCAGAAAATGTTTCTGAGGATGCCTGCTGACATCCCTGGTTTATATACCAGAGACTCACCTCTTAGTCCATACCGACTGCCAGGGATGAGTTGTTCCAGCTGCAGGCAGGCAGAGTAGAGACTGTCAGAAGAAAGGGGAATTGCAGCTTCAGGCTGTCTACAGCCAACTGCAACACTGGCGTGGAGAAGACTTGTCCTCCTCCTGACCTCCCTGACCACGAGGTGGAATAGAAGGAAGAATGACTTAAAGTGACCACGGAAAGGCCTGCTATGGAGCATAATGGTCTGTGCTTCTGATTAACTCCATGATGTTCTAAGACTCCACGCCTAACCAGTCTTGTGGTGGTGTGTGGCACGCCGCCTGACCGCCCCGTTCAGCCGCATCCCTTTCCGGGGGGTTCGTAACTCTGCCTAAGGTGTAGGTGACTGCCTGTTCGGTAGCCTCAAGGCATACCTGAGTAACAGCCAACTCTTGTTATTGGGCGTCCAACATGGTGAAGTATATGGTGCTGAAAGAAAGGAAAAAATGGTCTGGAAAAAATGGGCTTGGGCTAAAAGAATATCTGAGAAGGAAAAAGTAAATAGTGTTACAAAAAACCGTAAGCCCAGCTGGAAGGAACTAATGGACTTTCCTGCAAAAGTGGCTCTAATTGCTTTTCCCTGCAACGACAAAGAAAAACGCGAAGCCTGGAAGGAATGGGAGAAATGGGAAGGGAAGCAATTCTGAGGGTAGCCACCCTGCTGAGAGGAGGAGGATCCCCGGGGGCCAAAATGTTGGGCATTTCAAGCTCGCGGCACGGACTGGTCTGTCGCTCAGCAAGTGCGAAGAGTGAGCAAAGTTTTCCTCAGCTCTGAGATGGGCCGGAGAACGCTTCGTGTTCCCGTCCCTTCTCATTTCACATTCCCATTTACTGGACAGGTAGACTGCTAATAGTGTTGATTTTTTTTTTATTTTAAACGTCAGCTGAAAAAAATTCTGTAGGAAGGAAAAAAGAGAAGAAAACCCGAGACTATGCTTTTCTCAGCACTATCTAATGGATATGTTGCTGGAGTTTTCAGTTGTTCTTAGGTATGCAGGTGTTTTAGTTGATGTTTGTACCAAAATGAATGAACCGTCACATGATCGCGTGGAAAACTGTATGTGGCGTTAAGAAATAAGCTATAATTGTGTGTGACCGGCTATCAATGGTCATTAAGAACTGACAATTCCTATCAGTGAAAAATTGTCCTAGACTTTGTAGTGGAACATGTGAACCCTGAAGGGACCGTTACAGGCAGACTCATTAGCAAATGCTCATTTCTTTAAACTAGAGACAGAACATGTTTACAGTGAAACTTAATTGCCAAGAATGTATGTGGTTTAGAATTACTAAACCAAATACTGGGAGACTCTTACGGGGAAGTACGTTGTCACACCATCTTTCTTATTTAAACAGGGCCATTAATCATCATACTACAAATCCAAAGCTTAGCAAGAACAGTTCTGTTTTTAAAAAATG
Source organism: Cariama cristata (assembly GCF_000690535.1). Taxonomy (NCBI): domain Eukaryota; kingdom Metazoa; phylum Chordata; class Aves; order Cariamiformes; family Cariamidae; genus Cariama; species Cariama cristata. The sequence goes on from NW_009634029.1 coordinate 13,186, forward strand.
TGTATAGATTTTGAACTATAGCTATTTCATCATTCTTCTCTCCTAATGTGGCAGTAATATTTTCCTCTCTATCTCCCGCTGTCAGGTCTATCATGTAAGCGTATGTAAACGTACAAGGCATGAAGTGTGAGATTAATTAGCCAGCTATTTGCTTGAACAGCAACATAGGCAAGCCTGAAATACCGTAATTAAAATGGTGTGGTTGTCTGTTTCTTTGTTAGTGGCAGAGGATGTCTTTAGAGGGGAACAACTGTCAAAGAGAAGGGATATAAAGACATCAGCTCTGCAGAATATGAAAGTATGTATGTGACTATGAATGTATGCCAGTTGGAGTGACCAGTCTGACGGCTGCGGGATTACTTGAAGTTACACTTCAGTACCTTTTGGAGTTGAAGCCTGGAAACTTACGGGTGAGATGCGGAGCGGACCTTCTGCGGCTGTGGGGAATCCCATCCCCGCACAGCGGTGCGAAGGGCGATGGCAGCGAGGCAGCCCTGCAGAACCACCCGGGCTGTGTCAGGGGATGGCAGCTGAGATGAAATACTCACAGCTGAGATTTTCCTTTGTACTCGGGATTCTCGTGCACATCCAGAGCTAATACAAAAATAACCCCAGGCGAGATTTTAAAGGAATTCTTCGTTTGAAGTAATGACTGTTTATAATACCAGTGATGTGACAAATAATACTAACTGGAATGAGGATTTTTAAAGCCTACAGTGTCAGTGAACAGGTTGATTTGCTATCTTCTCTGTAGTGTGCATTGCCTACCCTTTAATGGGAGAGATCTGTGCTTTGGAATCACGTTGTTGCCTGAGTAGTCTGATATTTATCAGAGGATTTTTCAAAGGGACAGAAAAGCAGAACAGCAAAGAGGTGGGAAAGTCAGTGGGAGCTCGAGTCAGGGTCTTTGAAAACGTTCTCTTTCATTGTTTTTTAGGTAACTGTAAATATTGTCCGAGAAGTTCAGTCTATTGTTTAACAAGTTAATATTTTGTCTTTGCCCATTAGCAAATATTTGACTCATACAATTCAAATCATTAAAAGTGTGCTTCAGGCATGAACACGTGTGGAACTAATTTTTGACTGGTGTCCTTATCATGTGGTAGATTTTCAATGATTAGGAGGCATCGAGTGAGTCACTTCCTAATGCAAGGTTAAATAAGGATGACCTTTACTAGGGCTTATTCTGTCTTGAAGGGAAGGAGGTCACAACATGGGTTTTTCTCCATTGCTCTGTAAATTGACGTTAATTTTGACCTGCAGCAGTAGCCTCTAGTTAGGCAATAGGGAATTTTAGTTTTATACTTAATTAATTTTTAGTCATCCTTTGATGTTGGATGCTGGCCTTACTGCTTTTGTTGTAATTTGTGGTATTTGTCAGTTCCATGACAAAGTGAAGTTGATTTGAATTAAAGGCTACCAAAGGCCACCAAGCTCAAGTCAATTATAATTATTTTTGGATTAATTAGTCAGTTATAATTAATTGGATTCAAAGATAGTATAGTATTAGCGGTTTATCTTGTAACTAGATTTTTTTTTTCCAAAAGCAAACATGCTTCATATCTAGTGCACACAACATGTGTTGCCTTTACTGTTAGTTCAGTTTTTCATCACAGTTATTTGACACAGCACCACTGATCTCCGTGGGGCTGTGTTTGCTTATAGCCGCGGATCTTCCGACTTTTAACAGGAAAGTTTGATACTTTTGTCTTGCAGATTAGAGTTTCTTTCTCTCTTCTGCAGAGAAATACTCCATAATGCTTCTGAGAAGGGAAAATCAAGGAGGAGATCAGTGAACGGAGCCGAGGCGGGTGTGGGACAGCAGGAGCAGTACTCCCCACAGCTGTGGGTAGGTGTTAGCAGCTAAATGCCACCCTCCTGTCACCCACAGCCCAGTCAGCCCCGACAAAAAGTGGGGGGCAAAAAGTGGTGGCATAGCATTTTACACTCAATTTGGAGAGCTTAAGGAGGATGAAGGACCAAGATGGCAAGGCTGAAGGTGATGACAAAGTGTCGGTGATGAATCTGGCCTTAGTACCGAGCAACTTAATGGAGACGGCGACACTGAGGCTGATGAAAGGCAGCGGCAGGAAGAAGAATAACAAAAAGAGATGCTAAAAACTGTAGTGGGAATGGGAAGGGAGGGTGTTAAAGTATAGGCAGCCCTGAGGGACAGTGCGACTGCCCTGCGGCACCGTTTAGGAACCGGGGTGTCCTGAGACAGGCCAGGAGTGCAGGCAGGTCTCGGCTTGGTCTCTGGGAAGCGGGTGGAGGGGACGTGATTCAAGGGAAACCCAAGGGGGAAAGATGGGGCCATTGAGGCAATTTGTGAGGGTATTTGAGGGTCAGGTTGGAGAGAAGAGCACCGTTAAGAGAGAGCGAAGGGAGAAGAGAAGTGCAGGCTGTCCCACTTGTCACTGAGGGTGGCGGAATGCGGAGGGAGGGACGGGTCACCTTTGTGCCGGCTGGCCGAAGCCGGTAGGCCATCCGCTTTGGTGAAGGTTGCACGGCATTTCAATACGAGTGTAAAGCTAACCGAAAGTATGTGGAATTCAACAGCTGAAAGTAAAATCATTTTTCAGTCCTTCTAGGAGGAATAAATCAAACCCAATTAAATGTGGCAGTTTCCCGCTGCAAAGGAAAGGATAGAATCATGGAATCGTAGAACAGGTCAGTATGATTTCTAAACATCCAAAGATTCATCTGCCCAAAGCAAAAAACCATTCAAACAACAGGGCCTCAATTGAATGGAAACATGCTCAGCCTCCATGATATTTGGAGAAGATGTTTTAGTTTAATATTCCTTTTTTTTTTTTCCCCCATAGAAATGAAAGAGGTACAGAGGTGAAGAATTACTTAAAAATAAATACTTTTGTTGTTAGAAGAGTTTAGCATTTATTCAATTAGGAAAAATATTTAAAATTATATTTACAGTCATAAGGCAGTTACTGAAGAAAGTAGTTTGCAGCTTCCTAAAAACTTCACAAAACTCGACACTCTCTTCCCTTATCAATTCTATAATCTGTCTCACTGGGAAATGTCAGGTTTTGGGGGACAGCTTTTCTAGCAGCCTGTGTAATAGGGGAAATAACCTGAAATACATTAAAAGATTTGTAGACATTATTATTACAAGCTGTAAAAATCTGTGAAACGTTTCTAGAGGGAAAAATCCTCGAACAGTTCAGAGCTCTTGCTTCTCTTCAGCCGAATGGCAAGAGAAACGATGTTTTGATATCTCCCTCTGCATTGTGGTCACAGCCACCACTCGTGTTTGCAATCAAGGAGCTAAATGTCAGCGCTCTGCTTTTTATTCAGATATGAACGCAGAGGTCCTGCTGAGGGCTCTTCGGAGATGTGACCTACATGTCTAGCGTGTTATTGATAATACATTTTTCAAGACAGAAAAGTAAAGGAGGAATTGAGATTCAAACCCAGCTATAGCAGCTAAAGCCAAATGGCTGCTGGGAAATGGGTCATGGCTTCAGGAGTTGCTTCGCTGCAAATTTATGCCTCCTGCCTGTAAAGACATACGTAGATAGTTAACAGAGGATTGGTAAAAGTACAATATATCCCAGACTAAAGAAAAAACCCAACCTCCTGAACAAGCAAACCCTTTTTTCTTTAATGTGGAGGCTTTTTTCTTTGCCAAGGTGAACACTGAAGAGTATTGCATTTCATTCCTCTTTTCTCTCCTTCTTCCTCAAAAAAAAAAAAGAAGAAAAGGAGACAGGTTATTTTTTCATCTGGAAAAAAGCTCCAGAAAATTTAGAGCAGAACTTTTAACCCCCAAAGCCCTGTATTTCCATTAAGACATTCAGTTTTATTTACTTTGGCCTGATAGTTGTCTCCTTGAATCATGCAAAGTGTTAGGGATATTCATAAATATTTGAACGGCTGGAGCTTTGCTCATTGTCTTTGGTTTCCATTGGACCAACTGGGTATCAGAGCATGAGTCTTTAGACCGCTGTTGGTCATAGGAAAATTTATAATGAAAGAGAATTTCCCAGGAGAGACTCTCAACTTTGTAATTACCTTGTTTATCCACCTCCTGTTCTTTTCCCAAATTTCAGTTTTACTCTTTTTTTTTTTTTTTTTTTTCCACTGAACATGTTTTGTCATTAACAGGCTTTCTGGATTGCTGATCTTTTAATTCTGATCTACGCAAGGCTTTCCTTAATACAAAAGTACTTCTGTTCCATGACCAGATGATATACCCTACATCTCCCAAGCCAATGTTTATAACTGCTGTAAAGTATCAGCAATTTTATACTCTTGCCCAATCCGTGTTAGTCTAGTCCTGCAATCTTACACTTAGTTTTCACATTTCCCACATTTCTGCCTCTGTTTTCTTTCCTTTCTTTTTCTTTTTTTCCTTTTCATTATCAGGTACTGCAAGTATCTCTGCTTCTATCACGTGTTCATCACACATGCCATCCTCTTTTGTTAAATACCTGTAAGAGAAACTAAGACTGAGCTAAACAACTAACATACTGTTTAATGGTTTTTATCTGGTTGTGAGCACACGGGAATGAGATCTGACAGCAATTAAATGTTCTCAGATCATCGCACATGTGAGTTGAACCTGATTGCTCCTCATACTTTGTCTCCGCCTTCGAAAATTGATTGTGACTGACTGTAATGGGCTGAGTCATTCTTGCTGACTGGAACGCTCAAAAAAAGCGTGATGTCTCCAGCTACCTGAATAATGGCCACTGAATATGTAAAGAAAATTTATGATCCTTTAAAACAAAGGATTCAACAATTTAAGGATTTTTACATGCATCAGAACTAATAGTCTGCAAACAAATAAGTGAATTTTGTTTTCTTTCGCTTTCATTGGAACCGACTCTTGTTGAGAACATCTGCAGAATGACGACTACTTTATCGAAGCACTGATACGACACACCAGTATATGTGAGATCTTTTAGCCTGCTATGGTTCGGTATGGGAACACATGCTAGGGGAGCTCAGCAGGGATTTCCAGAGCCTGAACCTACTGGTGAGAGGGATGGGAGGGCCTCTAAACTAAAGATTTGCAGAGAAAAGTTTCCAGATTTCTCCCTAGTGCCAGGGTAGGTTCAAGTGGTAGCTGTTGTAGCAGTGTTTCTGAAACAGTTGAAACACTTATTCAGCAAAACTAAAAATTCTTACTAGCAGGAAAGCTCTCAACACAACTACAACGTGAGAGTCAATTTTTTTGTGGTTCTTTGCATAACATTCTGTGCAAGCAACTCTATGAGATGTACATTATGGAAATATCATGGAACTTAAGCATACCATCAACATTACCTACCCAAACCAATGCACAGGTCTGCATCTGTGTGAGAGAAAGAGATGTGGAAATGCTGGGGGTAAGGCGTGAAGAGGGGTTGGTCTCAGGATCATCACACAGAGAAAGATGCTGAGGAGTTTCTGGGCTGGTGTCAGGGACAGGTGCCAGGCGTTGGACACAAATGGGGTTGCTTATGGGGCTCTGACAGCAGACAGGCTTTCTGAGGGTGCCGTGGATGCCAAAAGCACCCTGAAGAGGTGAAGTCAGGACTGTTGGTTCAGTGGATGGTACCTCAAGCTACCGATGTTGTTAAGAAGTTTGTGTGTTTCCACTGCTTAAAGTATTGAAGAACTTTTATTGGTGGGTTTGACATCACAACTCAATGGAAGAAGCTCTTGCCCAGAAGACACCACCTCTAAGCACTTGGGAAACCCTTAGTGGAAATGTGTAGAAGAGTGGAGAGAATTACTACCTTCTACCCCTTTTTAGGCAACCTCTAGCATAGGATAGTTACTCCTTAAATCAGCTCCTCTGTTTAATTTTTAGGGCTTTTAATTTCATTTCCCTCTCAGCGGCAATTTTACATGGAATTTTTCTGCCACACGATGGCATTGCAATCCTTTAGATAACAACGAGGGACAGTGGCAAACGGTTTTCTCTTTCTTGACACAAATTTTTCCGAACGTCCGCACAAAACGATGCTTTGATGGGACTGTTTCCAACAGCTATTAGAGTTTAAGGAAAAAGGGCACGATAATTGTTTTAACTGTTATTATTCACAGTTGCGCCCAAGATAATTCACCCTGTGCCTGAACATGCACAACCGCTGTTTAATTATTGGGCACATAAAACTGGTTCCGTTAAATAGATTTGTACAGCAAATGGGGGATTTTGTGGTGATACACTTTATATGCCTCCCAGATGGCTGCAATAGATGAGTGGCTTATTATAGTACATTTATTTTGCGTGTACCTAAATGCAATCTCCTGCTGCCTGTAAGAAAGTTGGATCTGAGGGTGTGCTTAAGCGCTTTGCGGAAACAAGATCCTAGACCACTTTCTACCTTGACGTCTGGCACTTCCCTAGCTTCCCCAACCTCCCTGCCGCCGTGTAAAACCAACTGCAAGAGCATGGTTGGGCTTTATTTTTCTTTTGCCAACGGCCCAGAAGTTTCCATCTAGGTGCCAGTTGGGATAAATTCTGTGAAGAAATGAAGAATCCCAGCTCAGAGAATGAATCAAAGGTAAGAAAAGAAAGGCAAGGTAAGAAAAGAAGATGAACCAAGGACCACGGTTCACTCCTCCAAATGCTTCCTTCATAAAGCTGTGGTAAGCTGAATGAGTTGCAAAGTTCCTTGAAGTTTTCCATTCTTTTTACATACAGCCAAAAGTACTCCAAGACAGTTTGAAAAGGTTAATTTAAAAACCTGCTTTGCTGTTAAGGATTCAAAACACAATGCCTGCCATCAGTATATCATCAGCATATAATAAAGGCAATTAAGACACAAATTTGTCTAATTGAGTATAATAAGATATGCCAAAATGTCTCATTTTTGTTGTTGCGTTGAACTGCAAAAGCTGCTTTAGGTAGGACAAGGTTAGAGTCTGGGCTTGGCACTCAAAAGCAGCTGAATGCAATTCTGGTCACTGCCATCCTTCTGCGTGACCTTGGAGTCAAGGAGATGCGGAGAAGACCAGGGAGAGTCGTTTTTCTCTTGAAGTCTCAGTCCTCACCTCTGAAAGCAGAATTACAATTCATCCCCACTTTCTCATCTGGATATCCCACCTATTTTGAACATAAGTGCTCTAAATGCCTCTGTTTCTGTACATTGGCTAAACTTACTTGACTAAATTGTATCTTCCAGCTACCACTGCGGTACTGCTAACACTGTACTTAAATGCACTGTCATTGTAAGAATTAACCTTGGGTGTGACTTGGCAATCTTGTGTTAAGACATTTTCTTATGGATTTATTATACCAATTCAGTGTTATACACTGTCCTTACTTAGGTGCTTGCTAATATGCGGATTGTTTTTTTGTCCTCTCAGAATACTTCAATTCACCATTTTGTTCTAACAACAGCACATTTCTCTGGCAGTATAAAGTGTTACAAACAGGCTTTTTATTTAGCTGAATTACTATCAACAGTCAGGACAGGTGTAAGTGAGGTTAACAGGAGCTACGGTGACATGTGCATGGAGGACTGCAGTCTGTTACATGCTCTATAATTGATAAAAGAGTTCAGCCTTTGGGGAATTGCCTTCATAAAGTTTATCTGCCTTCATAAAAATAACGCCCTGTTGATGCACGAGAGCCACAATTTTTTCTAGTTTAAACCTTTCCAGGCAAGCAGACCACAAAGCTTCCTTGAGTGGCTGGCAAGGGTCCCGGCCCCATGGTCTGCCTCCATCTCCTCGACACAGACCCTACGGCTGCCTGGTGCGGCGGTCACGGCTGCTGGATCCCTGGTGGGTTATGTGCAGGTAAACCCAGCTGCTGCGGTGAGATCGGCCCTGGCAAAGGAGGCAGACTAACTAAAAATTCTTAGGCTTACAAGTAATAAATGGTGCCCGTTTTTTCTTAACAGTCACCTTGTCCCCGCGTTTTGCACTGTGTGAGGAAGAGCACGAACACACGAGACCTAGTTGGAAAGAGCTGAGTTGGTGTCAAGAACACCTACGCTTGTTAATGAAGCATGAAATAAAACTGTGTATCGTAGCAAAAGAAAATTAATATTGGCCATGAAACTTTCCGTTTTATAAATTGGAATAAGTGCATCTGGTGCAGTACATCACTTTTAATAGATTCCTTTGCTTCAATAATCTTAGAGAACTGACTCCTCAGTGTATCTGGGGCCTGTAGCACTGCATACCACTTAAGCCTGCCTGATTATAAAAGACCGTTTTGACCAATTTCCATGATCAAGCTAAAGTCTGTTTTGTTTGAAATTCTCCATACTGAGATTATAGCCTCTCAGCAAAATTATTTTAACAGTTTCGGCTAAAGCAGCCCAGCCATTCACTGAGAAAGACGTTGTTTTGCCCAGCAGCCCAGGGAAGGAGGCCAGAGACTGGGGAGGACGCAAGGACGTGATGGAAAGTTTGGATGGCTCTAACGTGAAGACCAAGACTGGGTATTACTTGGCAGGAAGAGACAGACTGGGGAGAAACTGAAGGGAGGGAAGGACTCTTCTGGAAGGAGAGTTAGCACTATGAAACGTGAGATGTGGAAATACAGATATTCTATAAAAGAAAACATGATTGTACTGGATGGAGAGGAAAGAGACTGACAGAGAATCTTGAGAGCAAACTAGAAAGAGCTACAGAAATAACAAAAGCATTTACGCTTGTTAGTGAAGAGCTGGAGAAGAAATAGTCTGCGGATAAGGACAGGAAAGCAACCGCTCAGGAGCAAGTTTGGAGGAAATGGTCAACGACGGTCACATACCCCTCTGTGCTGGAAAGGGAACCCTAAGATTAACAGCAAACATCTTTAGACTATGTGTATATGTCACCTGAAACTTGTTACCGATTTTATAATGTACAGACTTTTGTGGCACAATATTAATTTCCCTCTTTTGCTTTTTTTAAAACAAGAACATATATACCATACTCCGAAGGAGAGGTATCTCAGATTAAGGAAGGAATTGTTAATCAGGGAGGGAGAAATACATACATGCAGACGAGGTCTAATCCCTGATTTCCTGCACACTCCGAACCCTTCCTGAAAAACAATTATTCATTTCCATCTTGGCTTTTATTATCACATCAGAACATCCCATATATGCAAAGCAATCTTCACAAAAGTCCCATAAGCTGTGTGTATGTGGGGTAATCAGGATCCTCTTCCTCAGATGAAGACTTTAAGCCTGAAAACCTAAAGACAGAAGTTCTGAGAAGTTTAGGAACTAGTTTTCAGAGCACAAGCTCTTTTCATAGCACTCTGTCTGGCAGTTTCCACTCCAGAATCTGCCTTACGTTTTGGCTGGGCATCAAGAAGTTCCTCAATGACCCTGATTTTTATTCAGCTCACTTCACAAAACACAGTCCTGCCCCTACCAGAACTAGAAACCTTGCTCTTCAGTGAGCCCTTACATCTTCTTAGCTGACAGAAAAGGAAAAATTTGGACCCAAGCTCCAGGAGTCTGGCCCAAAGGTATGAGGTTGTTCATCTTGTTTCCTCCCCTCGTCTTTGTAGCTCTCTCGGTGGTTTCCACGCTCTCTGCAGGTACTCTGGCTTTTCTGTTCCTGAAGTGTTAGTTGCTACAAATCACTGCAAGATGGTGTTACCTGTGTTTCTGAGACTTGTTCCCACTTTCTGACATTTCCTTCTACGGGATTTATCGGACACACAGAGCAGCGCATGCTGCATGTGAACGGCCCATGGATGCTTGGCAGCACCTCACACCCCCTCAACCAACCCAAAGTTCCTTGTCAGGCACTGGAATAAACATCCAGGTATCCCAAATACACCTCTCCTCAGATTGCTCTCTGATTTTCTCAGAAAGCCCCTGTGTATACACATCACGTGCAGAGGATTGAGTCTAAACATGTGTAAAGAACTGTCACATTCAAAACCTTACTGAGCTTTGAAAATATCTCTTTACTGTGCATGCAAACACCCGCAGAGAAGACTATTGGATTTAAATAACGTGCATTTGTTTTCACTAATGACTTTTCTTCCCTGACGTTTCTACTAAACATTTACCAAGCACTAACGATAAGTTCACCAGGGCCCAGCCCAGCCCTGTGCGTGCGATGCGATGCGATGCGATGATCCTTGCTGGTGACCGGGCTTTGTCTTCTCCTCCCTCCCTGGCAGCCCAGGCTGTAACCTGTGATGCCACCCATCAAACATCACCCTCTTTCACCAAGGCTCTGCCGCGGGGGCCACGCAGATGAAGAGGTGCCTGAAAAGCTCTTGTTCCATTTTGTTTCTTGTCGATCTCTGCTTAAAAACCCCACGGTTCCTATAGCCCTAAACCTACATGAAACGAGGTTGTTATGACTGGAGGCTGAAAATTCACACTCGGCGACCTGAGTCGGGTTGTTATTGCTTCTCTCACCTGTGAGCGCCTTCAGTGCTAGCGGATGAACTTTTTACTAGGACACCTGGTACTATGATATAAACATGCAGAGACAGTGAGTAAATGTTTCTAAAATTGCAAGAGTTTTTTACTGTGAGTCCAGTCATAAAATGGCTTCAGCGATTAATGGCTATGTGTGCACCATTTGGGCAGATTTTGCAGGAAACGGATAATTCTTGCTGTATTTTTTCCTTACATTGTCTCTGATTAGGTCCAGGAAGGTCATTAATTCAGCTTAGCCAATTAAATTCTGAGGAATTGCATCTTTCGTCCCTGAACCAGAGTAATTACACTGCTGCAGCACCGCCTGTGGTCACCCCTACTAACAAAAGCCTGGAAAACGCAGCCACAAAATCCTTGTTGATTATACAATACATAGGGATCCAGGAATTTATACACACAGCTTTTTTTAAATAGGAGTGAGTTGTAAAGAAGAACGTAATCACCAGCATCATGGAAAAACACAGACTGACTTCTGCTTTGCTTTTGCTGAAGTTAGTTTAAAACAGAAAAAGCAAACCCCAAATCTCCAAGCCCTCCCCTTGCATCAGGGCAGCAGAACAAAACTGGGTTCATGGTTAACCATCAGAATGATCTAAGGCAAAAGCCAAAAGCTGGAGGAAACGCATCTGACCACTTCACTTTTCCTTTCTGCACCACTTCACTGTTTCTTTTCTTCTACTACTCTCTTCTCCCATCTCCGTTTGGGATACATTGGGAAAAGCATAAAAATCAAAATGACTGAAATGAGCACAAGTATAGAAAGAGAAGGCAGCTGCAAGAGGACAAATCAGTTGAAAGAAATACACCAGAAGGAAGAGAATTTAAAGAGCATGTTGGGAATTATGGCATGAATTCAGCTGACATGTGATTTGTCATTTGGGGCATTTCACCATTGCAGCTGAGAGTCCTTCACTGACGGAATTGCAAGGCTTTGGGTACAGTATCTGTTACCATTTCTATGGGAAAGGAGATCTTCTGAAAATGGGCCTAGTTAGTTCACAGCTGATCTTTTCAGTGGAGTAAAAATAGCTGGTGTGGGGGAAGGGATCATGGAGAGTGGCAAAAAGCCGGGACTCGTGGGTGTAAGCCTGAAGGGCTGGTGGAGAAGCTGCTCTCTCTGCTGCAGCAACCTCCTCCCGAGGTGAACATATGCTGTGCAGCCCCCAAAAAAGCAAACAGTTTGTGGGAGGTGGTTTTTAAGTCAGATTGAAAGAAGTTTCAGCAAACCTTCCCCGTCAGCACAACCTCCCTGTTGGTCGGTGGCCCCAAGGCTCCTCGGTGAATCACCACCCGGGACTGAGAGATGCTGCAGGCTCTGGTGGAGGCTTTAGCAGGTTGGGTTAGAGGAAAGCGAGGTCTCCAAATGACTGCTCTTTAAAATGCAGTGTGACCGTGCTTTGAGTTTACTCAGGATTCAACTGTCTCACCTTCTTTGCTGAGCCTTCCTTCTCCTGGTGCTCGGTGTAGCCAGGTTAATGCTGCCTTGGGGTCAACTAAGTGTCCTGCCATTTCATCTCCGGCACACCGTGGACATACCCTTTGCCAGCTGTGATTTCTTATTTATTTCTAAGAGACTTGTTTGGGAAAGTTGAGCTTTTGGAGATTCATCAGTGTCTAGTAAGAGAAATCTAGTTTCACTTTATCTTCTCTAGGGCTTCAGGGACTTGAATTCTTTAGTTTACCTGGAAAACTTTGGAGACTTCATGGTAAGAAAGATGGAGGCAGTGGTTTCACAAAGGTAACTGGGCTTCAGAAGTGACTGTCCAGATCATGGGGCAAAACTGAATGGAATAAGGTCTGGTACGGGATCTTTTTGTACTATCACTTTTTACCCGAACCTCAGAGAGAGAACAGAGGTTGATACTTGGAAATGGAACTTAGTACTATACTGCTCATTGACCTCAGCCTGAGGTCTTTCTTAAGACAATTCAGTGTGCTTGGTAAAAGCTCCATGTAAACCCTTTAAAATGACTAAGTCAGAACAGCCCCATACATCTCCGGCAAGTACAGATGTCTCATTGCATAAGGCAAAGCAATGGTGGTAGAGTTGGACCGATTTTCTGACTTGCTTTATGCTGTGAAAAATTTGCTCTGCCTAATGATGAATTGGTTCACATGTAGGTCTGTGCTGGTCATCTAGACTTCCTTTACAGAGAGAAATGGGGTCTTCTCTGCTATTATTATCTCACCCTGACGCCGACATCTAAAATGGGTCAGATGAATCAACACCTCAAAGTGTCTCATTCAGATGAAGGGAATATAGTGTGATAAGCTCAGATGGAAGCACTTGTACTGCAAATGTCTCAAGTGAGGTGAGATGAATCTACCTATCCACCTTTCTTTCCTGGACAGTCCTGTAGAAGACTGGGAAGCTTTCACAAGAAGAATTCAATCCCTACTTACTTCTAATTTTTTATTTCTATTGGGCCGTGTTTCCTGGACTGTCTGTTTGAGATCACGGGATGTCAAAGCAGTAAGATCTTAATTCTCTGGAGTGCTCAAATCTCAGATATCTTGAATTATTTTCTGCAAGGAGCACGATACAGTTTATCTTGAACAATACCTTGTTGAGTTGTTAATGGTGGTCCATATTAACAAAAAATTATTCACTTTATCTGCTCTTCTGTGACAAGAGAAGTACTGAAGAAAAAGTTGATGCCTTCCTCCATAGGAAGAGAAAGCCACAATCCAATCAAGTGCAGGCAGGAAGGTTGTGTTATGTCCCAAGATCTTATGTCCTGGGATGAGAAACGTAAGTGCTGTCCTAGGTCATGCTGATGGAGAAGTAGGGTGGTCACAGCCCCTCTGACCTTTCCCTTCTCTCCATCCAATAAATCCATACCTGCTTTGCTCTTATCAATGGGAACTCAATCGGAATGAGACCTGATATCGAAACAGTGTGCTATTCATCAATTGCAAGAGGGGAAATGCTCCTTCCTTCAGGGAAGGAATAATGTCTGTCACTCACTTGTCTTCATACGGAACCTATTCAGCCCATACTCATACAAATGAAGTGTCAGCCTACCTGTTCCAACTTCCAAGACGTGCCACTGAGGCACGCCAGTCCCTATCACCCCACTGCATGCAGTGATTAGAATCCGATATGAAACATGGTAATCTTCCACAAAAATACTCACTTTGCCCCCAGGTTTTTAATCAGTTCTGTGTCCTTTTCCGGGGCATACACTTATTCTCTTTTCTCACAAGCATCACTTGTGTGACACTGAAATCTAAGCAGGTAGAAAGCTGGCACCGACAATGGGTAATTGTAGAGACACTTGGCTGTCAGACAGCAGATCTAAGATGCAAAACTCTGGACATTCAGTTGATACCGTGATGTGGTTTACTTAATATTTTTAGACACACGTGTACAGCGTGTAGAATATATACTAGAAGATGAAACAAAGCCCTGCCTTCCTGAAGAAAACAGAAGTCAGGTGGAATGTTAACTAAATTGTTCTTGCTTTCTTTTTTTCTCCTCTGCAAAGGAAAAAAAGCTTTTTTCCTACTCTCCTAAAAATAAAAGATTGATGAAAACGATGCATGACATGCACATCAAGAAAATGCACCCTGACATTTTTGCACAGAATATGCGTTGCATGTTGACAGATTTTTGCTGTAAACCTGACAGTTTTGGTGCAAGCTGTTCCTGCCATGACTACAGGGAATAGATAGCAAAAGGGAAAAGTATACCTTACGCTGTGCACACTTGAAATGAACCTGACAGGCTACAAGGTGGCTCAGTTGTTCCATGTAAAGGTACCATAAGGTATCTAAAACCAGTTCCCATGCCCTTTACCGAACAGCATCCCTAAACGTTATACTTGTACTGTGGTGAACTGATTACAGGAAAATCACAGGTCTCTCTGCAGATTTTCACAGGTATTTTCAAAGTATTGGTGTGGACTGGTGAACTGGAGCCTGTGTGAGATTCCATCTCTTCCCCCAAACGTTCGTGGTGCAAGACCAAATTGCCTTTAAAAATTTACATGAAACAAGACTGCTTATTTATGAAAAGATTAACAAAGGTGACCATGCTGTGTCTGCATAGTTCTAAAGACTTTTTACAAGGAATAAAAGTGGTAGCAGTACTTGTAGCAAATTAAACATTTGGCTGCACAGAATGTATATCTATTAATTTTAAATGAGAGTACATCCAAAAAAATCTTTCTTGTTGTATGAAGGTTATAATCAAAGCTATAATATATTCAAATTCAATAAAAAATGTCACTTTACTAATAAATTCCTTATGCTTTGAAATTTCAAAGAAGTGGAAAGATCTTTAAAAAGCAATGATTAAATATGCAAATGCAATCCTTGAAGCCTTTTTTTTTTAGGGAAATGTACCTTTTAGAAACCTATCTGCAGAAAAATCTTACTTTTTTCTCATCTTATTTTTCTTCTCCGCCTCTTCTATTTTTAATGATGGATTGCTGTACAGTAGGCTGAACACCACACAGCTTCAGTCTTCCCTATTTAGATTAATCTAGGGAGAGCATTAGATTTCTAATCTTGGGCAGTCTCACTTCCATTCTCCCATTGCTTGAGGGCTTACGCGCTGTCACCTCAAGCTAAATCCTTCTCATTTGTTCACATGAACCATCAACTTTCATGAGACTGCCAAAATAAATAAGACCAGCAGGATGTGGCCCCACATTTATTTCAGTAACACCTTTCTGCAGTGTAACTGCTCCACAGAATGACAGTAGGGCTCTGCTCTTCACACCCACTAGTTTCTAGGAGAATGACTTGATTTTTGTTTTCTTACAGTGTGAGCTATTTAGGAAAGTTGTAAGAAATGGGTAAGTTAGGCATGTCCTCCAAACCCAACTCAGTTTTTGCTTCCCTTGGCATTATGGTCTGCTGTTATTCTGCTTGGCACCTCTCGAGGCTCTCTTTTTTTCGACTTTTATATGCCTGTTCTAGGTTTGGCTCCTTTCTAGAGCTCTCTCAACGGGCCATGCTTGGAAAGACACATGATTGATAGAGCTAGGCTGATGAAGTACTGGGGGATCAAGGCTGAAATTTTAAAGCTCACCCAGAAGGTGAATGTATATGATCTTTCATATGAAGAAGAAGAAGAGGAAGAAGAGGAAGAAGAAGAAGAATCCTTCATATTCAGAGTAGCTGCTGCCCACTCGCTAGTGTCAGAGACCCACAAAAGAGCTGGAGCTCAGCTGCATCCTTTGGTGTTCATCCCACCCCAGCGCAGGAAACGAGTCCTGGAGTTACATAGAAGAAAGCTGGGCTCAGAGCCATAAAATAATTTAAATGCTCCCGTAGCAGCTTAGGATCTTCAAGACCTCACCTTTTGGGGTCTTTTTATTGGAAACTAGCATTTCTCTGGACCCTGGGCTGTTATGTGTACTCTACTAATCCAGAGGTCCTCCTGCAGCTGGGGTGCCCAGAGGGCTACTGTGGTCAAGACATGTGAGTGTGACCAGCAGCACTGAAAGAAGCGATGTGGCTGGCATTATATCTGGCCACCTTTCACCTTCCACCTTTAAAAACCCTAAGTCTAAATAGTAAAGGCAGCTACTGCCCAGGGCATGAGGGAAGGCTGAAATGGGGCAGAAAGGTATTTGGGGTCAAGCCACAGCAGAGAGTCCTGGCACCCTGTCCGGTTGCTTTGCTCAATCCCAGAGCAGCGGTTCTCCGGCTTCTTTGCACAGCCCATACGGGGTCTGCCGCCTTCGCCTTGCCGAAAGGGACACGTCAGTCTCCCTGTGCTCTCTCTGCCTCCCCTTCGCCCTTGACCGGAGCTGCTGTGCTAAGCCTCCCCGCACGGATGCTGCCCCTCTGTACCGCCCTGGCCATGGGCGGAGGAGGGAGGAGGTGGGGAGACAGCGCAGCTGGCCTGGGGTGTGCACGGAGAGACTTACCCTGAGCAAAACCCGTCCCTGACTTTTGCCTTTTCCTTAGGCATCTGGTCAATACGCAGTGCCGCATCTTGTTCAAAAAGCAGATGTAGGGCTAGAAAAGCTGCTGCGGCTGCCTATCCCCATTTCTACATCCAGTGCCAGGGTGTCTCAGTGCTAGAGGAGACCTTCTGCCAAGGAAGCTGCTGCTAGCTTCGTACAAGCAGCAGCAGTGGGGATGCGAATTCCCTCCCAGTCTATCCCTCTCCCACAGGAGATGATACAATTTGGGGGCAGCTGAAACTTTAGATCTGCCATCTGCTTCCATAGAGCTGTAAGGAAGAGACGACTGCTGGTCACAAGCACAGATGACAGATCAGTACAAGACAGAAATGTGCTGAGCAATCCAAAAGAAGACAAGTTTCTCTCCTAAAACCAGAATGCAATAATGATTCTGGAGAAAGCAAGGCTGTGTAGTCAGCTGTTCAAAAATGATATTCTGGATGATATTGAAGTATGGGATAATTATGAGTTGGAGAGCTAGAAGTTTACTCCCCGCTTTTCTGAACTCAACCATGACAATAGTTTTGTCTTGGCTACCTTCTCCAAGAGGACTAGAGATCCTCCGTGGTCGCCCGCCTCCCCCACAGCACGTCACCCCGAGAGCAGAGTTATCGTGTCTCACAGGCTCCAAAAGCATCTTCCATGTGCTGCTGATTCGTTGCAGAGCAATCTATCACGAATGCAAGCCAGGAGGAGGCAGGAAGAAGACGGAGTGGAGGGGAGAGAAAGGAGTGATGCTTATTGTCATGGAAACATTTCCCCACTGTATTGTTGGCCAGCACTTACAGATGTGGCTTGCCAAACAGCGGGGCAGACCTACAGAATCCATCAGCAGTGGTACGCGTGACCCGGGGTGTGGCGGACAGGTTATTTGCAGTTTTGCTACCATTGCATAGCTACTTGTACATTGCAATCAATAAAGTACTTGAGCCCAGTACTCCAAGCCACTCGCAGTAACCTGGATACTCCGCTCCTGATGAAGACAAATGTAGCATATCTGCAGGCAGCAAAATCTGCTGTGGGGCTGTTCTGCATTCTAATGGTTGATTCTAAGTAATGTATTTTCTGACCTTGAGCTTTGCATTTATTTTTGAAGAAGCCTGAGAATCAGTTTCAAATTATTGGAGGAATAGTTGTAATCTCCATTTTCTTCCAAGTGCATTGCTTTCAATTCCCATCTGTCCTTTCAGATACCTCCTCTATTAAATGGTCACAGAAGATGAATAACAGTGGTGCGAATTCTTCAAAATTGCATTACATGTTATTCTGCTCCTTATTAATGTTCTATGTTGTTTTATTTACGATAACCTTGTGAACAGTAAGATGAGATGGCATCCACACGGTCTCTACATCCAGCTGAAAAACAACACAAGTGTATTATTAACATCCAAGGATGGGAAAAACAATAAAAAGCAGGAACAAAGGAGAGAGAGTACGTTTTCAAAATTAGGTCAGAAATTAAAAGACGACTATTACTGCTATGTGTTTGGATGAGCTCTTTCTTAGTTGCCAAGGTTTTAAAGATCTATTTGTGTAATATATTTAATTGTCAGAAGTTCACACGCTTCTCTTGTAACACCTACTGTATGCTAATGTGTCCTTTTCTAATGGATTTTATTCAGAGCTATTCAATACACACAAAATTGAACACGGCAAATTTTGTATTGCCTTTACTGGCTCCAAACACGGTGGATCACAGAGAGCTTTGAGATCAGGGGAAGAGAGGTTTTCCTTCTACTATGTACTTGCTTCATAGATTGGACTATTCCAGCATTTTCACTATTAGGATGACGTGGCCCATGTTGCTTATTCACAGTACCTTAACAGTATGGTAAACATCCCTGGATAAGGAGCATATAGTAGTTGATTAAACCAAACTTTTCTACATCATTGCATCTCTAATAAAACATTTAAAAGTCTATTACATGTGAAATTATGTACCACTCTCCTGGCTGCTTGAGAAGATTTTCAGGTTATGAAGTCTGCTTCACCTCACGGTTCCTGGTGGCAATGGGAGTAGGACATTTGCAATTTTAATACCAGAATTGTGATGCTGCAGGTCTGTTCTCTGCGCGGGTCCCCCTTTCCTTTTCCACAGCGCACACTGGCATCGAGCTGGCTCCGGTTGTCTCTCCCTCCATTTAGCATGGTATTGCCACCAAGTTCAATGCTCAAAAACTGTGGCTCAGACGCCAAAACTCTTGACATTCCTTACATCGGGATTTAAAAAAAAAAATTAATTTCAGGTATCTCCTCATTTCCTTTTTTCCTTCAGAGTGTTTAGGTGCATCTGAGTCATACTTTCAAGCTTTTATCGATGAATAGGAGTGATGAATGCTTTTTTTTTTTTTTTTTTGCCTTTCATGAAAGCTGATAGTGTCATGCAATTGCTTGCTGTTTGCTGTGGCCTTCAGAAAAACAGCAAACATCCCAAGCGTCAAAGTAAAATGAGTGCCGCCGAGATATAGCCATCAAAACTTCTCTGCTTTTTAGGCCTTTTATGGGAAAACTGCACAATCATGAAGGGCAAGAAAAGGTGTTAGTAAGTCGTGCAGGGCTTTATGGTGGGAATAAGAGGTACAGGAACAGAAGCTTTCTGATGAACAGAAGGCACAGAGTAGAAAATATGTTTCTGTCAGAGCCATCTGTTGTGGATCTCCCCAGGCTCAGCTGTAGATACGGGTGGAGATCTCTGTAAGAAGATGGAAGAATTAGCTGTTGGTAGGAGTTTTTAACTTGTATATATAGATTGGAAAGTTCTGCTACCAGTAATTGTAAAGTCCTGGTGTTCTTGGATGAGAAGGTCTGCATGTTCTGCTGTAGGGTCGCTGTACCCACCAGAGATGATCGTGCTTTAAACCCACGTCCTTACAGAGTTACAAAGGAACTGGCTGTCAAAAATCATCTTTGATCAGATGATTATAAATCAGTTAAAACAGGTCTGTAACTAAGGTTTTGGATTCAGGATGGCAATCTTTTGTGTGTGTGAAACAAGGCTCAGCGGAGTGAGGAGCTCAAGAATTTTAATGTGAAGGAGGCTTGGAGTTAATTTAAGTCAGAAGTGTGTATTATTTAAGAGTTTTCTTGTGTATTGCAGGCACAAGGGGAAAATGGTAGGAAAGGAAAGGAAACTTGACCTGCCTGGCAAAAATAAGCACCCACGGAAAGTGTCTAAGAGTGAGAAGAAACCTGCCTCTAATGGAGAAGGAACTGACAGCCAGGAGAGCTAGGTCTCAAAGGTCAGAAAATGCAGAGATAAACCGCAAATGCTCAAAAGCCTTGCTGAGCTGCACCTCATGAAGAAAATTAAAATAAATTGCAGGAGATACTATATCCTCTGAAATAAAAAGAGAACAAGAAGGCGAGAAGTGCAGGAACTGCTGACTGACGGATAGAAAGGAGAGGTTAATCCAGGCATGGCCAAAGAGTAAATGAATCCCGTTCCCAGGATGTGGGAAGGGGACAGTGCCGGGATGTGAATGAGGATGGCAGGGTGATGGAAGTCATCCTTTCCTGAGGCGAAAGCAGAACGGAGGGCACATTTGCACAGTGCGTTGTGCTCTGAAGCATCTCTGCTGCTGCTGCGGCTCCGGCTCCGAGTGCCGAGCTGGCAGGGAGCTGACGCGGCGCTGCCAAGGCGTGGGACGGTGGAGAGGCAAAGGTAGCTCTCACACAGCCCCCCAGCCCGCGCTGATTGATTGGCAGCAAGAAAGGCCTCATCCAGTTTCGAGCTGCCTTCAGTAAAAACCCGAAGTAAGGCTGGCTTCATCGCCCACTCGGAAATTCGGTTCCAGTCTGGGCAAGCAGCGAGTGACACTTCCCCGCTCCCAAACTGCGAGTTAGGCAGATGGCCTTAAGCAAACAGAAATTTTATTGTAGGGTTTAAACATATTGAGAGGGGAAACCTGAGCAATCTGCCACGAGCAGGGCAAACACTTCAAATAATTTACTGGCAATAATCCTGACCACATCTTCTCCTCCATTCCCTCCGCCAACTGTTGGGTGAGGTTGGGAGCGCTCGCTGGCTGCCAGGCGGATAGATGCAATGGGGTAGCGAGAGACGCTTCCCTGCTCTACAGAAACGAAGGCAGCTGCAGACGCATGACGAACTCAGGTCCTGGGCTGTCTCCGCCCCTCTATCTGACAGGGAACCCCCTCGATGCCCTCGCCCAGCTTTGAAGCCGACGGAGGTGGGAGCTGGTCCCTTTGAGCTGCTCCTGCTCGTTTTTTGGTGGGCGAGCACATCTGTTGTCGCTGCTCAGCACGCCTGCCCGCTCTGCTCCCTAAGCCCGTCCTTAGGCTGCAGTTTTACCCCACTTCTGGCATGGCCTGGCCTTCAGCCCAGCCTTTCCCTCCGTGCCCCAGCATTCAATTGTTTTGGAAAAGCTGCAAGGACAGCCGGGATCCGTACGGAGTCCTTGCCCGTACAGGCAGATTTTTCCGAACACTCATCATTAAGAAGCTCCCAGGGTCTTTGAAAGAACTGCCCCCAGTACTATTGAACCTGCACGTCTGTTAAACCTAGTAAAGATTTAGGGGAAAAAAACCCCAAACCAACACCAAAAGTAGGACGGGGTGACATCCCAAACATTACTTCTCTCTGTCCTGACACTTCACCTGCTCGGCAGCTCCCTTTGTCCCCCGGAGATGCTGGCAGAGTACTTGTCCTCTCCTCCTGCCATTTCTAGAGAGAAACATGCTGCTTCACGGCGTGAGCAAATGGGGAAAAAAAAAGGAGTGGAGGAGGGAAGTATAAAGATAATCACAGCTCAGTAGGATTTTGTCCTATATGAACCCTAGAAAAGATTTTAGGGAATAAATATGGATAAAAAAAGCAAATAAAAAGTGGACCGAATCTATCTAGATTTAAGGAAAGTGTTGAGACAGGGTGTGCCTCGCAGGAACTAATATTTGAGTAAGAGACGGCAGGGGATTAATTCCGACCTTGCAGAACGGAGGAGGCTGCTGGATGGCAGGAGCAGAGAGCAATAGTTACGTTCTGTGTGAGGCAGCCTTAGGCCCAGTCCGGTTTGATGTTTTCCTTCGTGACCTTGGTGTAAGGTCTAGACGCGCGCTTACAAAATCTGCCGATGACACAAGGCTGGTACGTACGGCTAATACAGACCAGAGGAAGACTTGATTATTATGCAGGAAAAATTAGATGACCTTGTGGAACGGCAGAATAGAAACAGCATGAAATTTAATAATCCAAAGTGCAAAATCATGCCCTTGAAGACTAATCACCAGAACTTTTGCTGTAGGAAAGGGGTTCATGAACCGGAGGAAGGAGCGCTGGACAAACTGGTCGCCCATAGGAGGGCCCAGTGCGGTACGGCTGTGAAAACAGCGAGCGATGCTCCAAAATGCACCTGGCGAGAATTTGCAGCAGAGGTGGGAAGGAATTAGGGGCAGGGTAAAAGGTATTGGGCTGAGAAGGTCATACGCATTTCTGCTCACCTGTATTCAAAAGGTACTTTAAGCTGTAGCAAATGCAGAGAAAGGCAGGTAGGTACCAGTAGGAGAGGTCAGTCGTGGTAGCGGTGATCACCATTTCTGTGTCGTACGCCCTTTATTCGCCTCCCTCCTCCTAAGCTTTCGTACAGGATTTGCTGCTCTGTGTTTATTGTGTCCTTACTGAGTTATTCCCATCCCCTAAGGGACGTTCCAGTCACCTGCACAAGTGAAGAAGTGAATTCCCCTTTCCACAGATGTATAACTTCATCATGGGGGAAGGGGAAATGTTTACCTTCCTTTCATTCGTTAGAGGTTGACTGCAGTAGGATATTAAGGCAAGCGTGTAGCATCTTCTCGTGGTCCCGGGACATCAGCCCGTGCCTGTCGGCGGTGTCCTCTTCACCTGTGCAGGGCCAGACCGACCCCAGGGCTGGGCGGGAGGATGGAGATGCCGGCAGTGCCGACGGCGTGGGGCTGGGTACCGGTCAGGACAGCTCGGGACCCAAGGGCCGCTCCATCCACAGCTGCTCTCCCTCGCAGCCCCACTGCGCCTCTGCTGAGCTACTCCGTGTTGGAGTCTCTGCGCAAGGAAAAAGAACAGGAGGCTCAAGCCTGGTGTAAGGTTTTCGGTGCACCCCTGGCTTTTTCCTCCTCTTTCTTCTGCCTTTCATGTTTTCTGGACACATTTGGGGTCAGAAGAAGGGAAGGAGATTTTCAGTGGATGGGCCAACGGGAGCTTCCAGCCACCCCCCTCCCGTCAGCTCTGTGATCTGTGGAAAAATCTCTTGCAGTAAGGACAGGCTGTTCATTGCCCTCTGAGCACAGTTTGGCTCGCCCCATGTAAGCAGACGCTATCTTTAGCATGTCGTCGGTCTTTTTTATGAAGAGATATAAAAGCTCCCGCGGCAGGAGTCCTCTGGCTGCGAGCCGGGGCGGAGGAGCGAGGCAGGACAGGGGGCTCGGGGGGCCCCACCGCGTGGGGAGGGGTCCACCCCTCCCGGCTTGGAAAAGAGAGGGGCCGACGCTGCCCCTCTCCGCGGTGGGCTAGGCATCGAGCACTGCTCAGAGATTAGGAAGGGTTCAGATAAAATGAAACCCAAACAATCCACACAGACGAACCTCTCTGCTATTTTAAAATAATCCCCCTAGTTGTAAATAAGGGACAAAATGTAGTAGTTCTCCTCTCCCAAATGCAAATCAGCAAGGCTCTCCCATAGTTCGTTCAGGCCCCATTAATGAGTATAAGCAGTTTAAGCAGTTTATTTTATTTTACGGCCATATCTCTGCAGTTGCTTTTGCTGAGCATCACTTCCTTTCCTGTTGCTAGCTTTGCAACAAGTCCCAAGAGTTATTTACAGACACCTTAGTTTTATCTAATTTAACAGCTTTGTGTTGTCAGCAGTTCTGCCATCTCATTGTATTCCCTCTCTTCCTGGTCATTAATAAATAGATGGGGCCGGAGAAAGAGCGGAATTAATCCTAGCAGTGATCCGCTGGTACAGTCCCTGTGGCATCACGCTCTTACCAATCCTCTGCCATTCATCCCCCTCCTTTTCTCTCTCACCCGTAACAAAGACCTTATCTCCTGACCCAGAGTTTCCTTAAAAGCCTCACGTGGATGATATCATCAAATGTCTCTGTAAATGCATATCCTGTGATTCTCTTTCAGTCAATATTTTGCTAACTCTTCATAACATTTGAACAGGTTAGGAAAGCACAATTTATCCTTGCTGATAAGTATATAAATTTATCTCTGCTGATCGGTGCTCACTTGCAATTTATTCATCCTGATTCTTTCTGTCTCTCCTACATATCACCTGTAGGTGTTTTATAACTATTTTAAATGATTTTCTCAACTATTTTCCTCATTAATGAATTAAAATTCTCTAGATTTCAGTTCAGCCGGTCAATCTTAAGAGCTATTTTAAAGATTGCTACAGTGTTGGCCATTTCCCAGTTATCCAGCAGAGTGGCTGTTTTAATGATGAATTACGTATCTTTAATGATAAATTATGGTAGGCTGAAATTGTGCTTCATTCTTAGGATTTCCTCAGAATCTCCAGTGAATTCCATTTGGTACCATGAATTATTGGAACATATACTTCTGGAGATGTGACACCGCTGGTATTTTTTATACCTTTTATCCAACAGGGCTTTCACATCATTGCATATAACTTCAGAGTAAAGATTCACCCCCAGCCCTTCTTTTCTGACACTCAAATAAATCATTTACCTTCACTGCAATCTCTTCTCACCCTGTACTTTCTTCCTTTACACTTCGCAGTCTAGTAGGCCTGCGTATAATAGTCAGCTTTCCATATGTGATTTACCTGCATCGCTTATTTGTCATCACGTGTTTGACTGGTTTTGTGTACCTTCTGAACTTTGCCTTACTGTATGACTTGTCTCTTCTCTGCCAAATCTTCCATTTTATTTGCATTGCTTTAACTGTGTATCCATTCCTGAAAGGTGCTTTGGGGATCAAAATTAATCCTTCAGTTTTACCATTTAATTATCCTGTGCCTTCCCTTGTTTCTTTGTACTGAACTGTGGAGATCTGCTAAAGCACAGGTTATAAATAGCTTCCACTCTGAAGTTATGAATCACATTTTTAAAAAATGATTATTTCTCTGGAAGAAAAAGCCCTGTTGTAAGTGCTGATATTTTATTTTAAAAATGCTGATATTTTGCTTAAATTATTTAGCCTGAATGTGGTTCCATTCACTCGTACTTGTAATTCTGTCAGCTTCAAGGGAAATACTCGTGTAAATAGGGATATCATAATTATTCTCATCATGATTATTGTACTTGAGACCATACTCTCTGAACCAAACCCCGTTGTTACTAAGCTAATGAACTCCATTACACAAAGTATTTCTTCATGCCTAATCATTTTGACCCACAGGTATGTGGTGTGTTTACAGCACTGGCTTTGGTTTTCCAGGACCCAGAACCTGCGTGCTCTCCCACGCACCCCGAGTTCCCCTCAGTGACTTAGGTGACACGCTTTAACTCCTGCCTTTACCCTCCTCTAAAAAAAAACCATTGAATGTCTTTTGAGACTCCCTTCTAATTAAAGTTACTTATTCACAGTTGCTTCATTTCTTCCCAACTCGGTACCGGTTTCTCAGCCATCGGTACCCCCCCCCACCCCCCCACCCGCGCCTCGA
>NW_009634029.1:38122-44343 GCF_000690535.1 Cariama cristata
TCTCTGTACCTTTCTGTTACTTAGACCCTGGTGATTTAGCATACCTGGCTCCTGAATCCTCCTCCCCATCCAAGAAGAAACCACTGATGTTGTTTTAGGTGTTTAATTTATTGCTCAAGGTTACACTGTTGTTACAGTTCAAAACCAAGCAGGCAAGGAATTCCTAGCTTCTAAAATTGCTTTTCCATCAGCAGTTAGGTACTGAAGCTGCTGACTGCTGCCTGTCCCCAGCAAAGGTCTAACTCCCATAGCCAAGCAGGCGTGCTAAAATACAGAGTCTCTAGCTTCACATGTGCTCGAACAAGTAATGAGTAAAACTGCAAGTGATGTTCACGAGAAATGTCTAGTGCTCAGGCGTTTGAAAAACAGACCACTTAGATTAGGACTAATCAAGCGTTTTACGGTGAAATAATTTTCTGCTAGAAATAACTGGAGAGTTGGGTGCTCACTAGCAATGGCGCTAAGCCAGGCTGGAGCACGAGTTGCAATCGGCTGAAGCAGGAACTTGAACGTGGTCCTCCCAGCCCTACGTGCGTTTAGGGGGACAAGGAGGGGGATCCAAGAGCTAACCAGTCTTTACAGATCTCCTGATCACCTCAGCTGATGTGGCTTAGGCGTCTGCGCCGACGTGTAGACGGGCCCCTCATCACCCACGTTCTTCCCTTTCTTCCAAGTTTTTCTCTCTAGGCAGTAGAAATCCAAGGTCCTTTAAGAATCGCAGTTTGATGATGTGTTAATGCTACTACACAACGCTACACTACTTAGAGGCCTTCTTAATTACCTGATAGACTGACAGAATCTTTGAAACTAGTCCAGTTTGCCCAATAAATACACCTTTGGGTATGAAAATTGTACAGATCAAGTTTGAAAAGCCCATTACTTGTCAGGCAGTGTAAGAGATCCTGTGATACTTTCGCTCCTGACATTGCAGAAGTAATTAGGCTATCCTAGGAACTGTTAAATTTGTAACTTGGAGGTCACCAGCATGTTTTAAACTATTTTTTCCCCTCTCTCTACAATGCAAGAGCCAAAATCTGGCTTTGCTCAACTGAAGACTAAATGGATGCATGACAGGTATTAATATTCTGTTCCACTGCAGTCCCACTCATGACACATCAGGCAGCCTGGATTTCTTTGAAAATCTGTGCTGGATTTGGCAAATTTGTTGATATGGGAGTTTGTGCACGCGGGAAGGGAAGCAGATCCCAGTACCGCAAGTGTCTGCTGTTCTTCCCGAGTGAGCGGGGTCTGGGGACGGGCTCTGGATCTGGTCCCTGATCCAAAGTTGCCTGGAACATCTCCACTGACTCCGACCACCACAGCAAACTGCCAATGTCATCCCCTAACGTCTGTGTCAAACCTGTAAGAACAGCATGTTCTCTGAAGTGGCATCTGCTTTTAATGAAAATAAGGCCTGGAGAATTCATCGAGCCTTTTGCGGTCACTAACAAATTCTGCTGTCAAGTATGGATTTGTTCTGATTTGATTCTCAGCTACTAGATTTTGTTTTCCCTTCGTTTCCTACAGTCAAAAGTCTTCTACTATCAGAAACCCTCTCTCCGCTTTGGTCCTTGCAGATGGAATTGCCGTATATCGTTAGGCGGTGGAAGGAAAAAAAAATTGCACCCTCCTTCTTTCAGGGACTCATACTCCAGCCAGCGTCTGGCTCCAGTGAGGGCTGCGTAGGCTTTTTTCTTTATTACAAGAGTAAGATGTAGCAGATTAAAGTCTTTCCGTGCCAGCTTTGTTATCCTAAATATTTGTGATGGATGCGCTGATCCATTTTTTAATAGGGGATAATACTTCCGATGGCAAAATGATCAAAACACAGAGCACGCCTAGGTCAAGGTAATTTAACTCCAATCTTGCCTAATTGTTATTATGTCTGGACTGACAGAACTGAGATAATTAAATCCTGATCATGAACTATCCTCTTCTTACTTCATACA
Source organism: Cariama cristata (assembly GCF_000690535.1). NCBI lineage: Eukaryota > Metazoa > Chordata > Aves > Cariamiformes > Cariamidae > Cariama > Cariama cristata. The sequence goes on from NW_009634029.1 coordinate 40,072, forward strand.
GTTCCACGCGCCAAATACAATGCCAGCACTCCTGGCTGACATTTTCTGTGAAAAGACATTTTTAGGCATCATAATGTGTGAAGGCTGCCAGCAGGGCAGTCTATCACTTCTACCTTACATCAAAGGGATGTGCACCCTCTCGGAGGAAGAAAATAAAGCTAGTATAAAACCCAAGGCTCTAGCGGGGAAGGTGAATGTGGGCACCTTGCAACTCCGAAGATGCTAAGTTCAAATTTGGGAAAAAGAGAGCACAGCCTGCACTTCCAGCCTTTCTTCCTTGCCCTTGAATCCAACAAGAATCTTTGGGAAAACTTCTGAAAAATACCTTCATCTCTGTCTCTCATTAACGGAATTGCCTCTGTTTCTCTTTCCGCGCTCAGAAGAATGCGGCCGTGACAACCACCTTGTCATCTCCACCACTCCCGGTGACGTTTCTCCGCTGCCGACCGCACCAGCCCGCTGGCCAAAGCTGCAACCTCCGGCACAAGACACGAAGTATCCTCAAGTGAAGATGGTATACAACACCAGGAAGACGTGAAACTTGAAGAGACATAAAGTGTGTTCCTTCAATAGCTATAGCCTGTGTCTCACAGCTCTATTTTCTGATGGTAAGTAATTTTTGCAATATCAAATCCGTATGAAACATTCATAACTGTAACTAAAATGGGTGATGTCTCCTCAGGTGATGCGTGCCGGAGAGGAATGCCTTTGATGCCAAGGCTTTTTAACGGCGCCGGTACTGTCACGGTTGGACAACCGCTGCCGGGTCTTCGCCAGGGGTTGCACTTAAATCCCGAGTTCTCCGAGGCTTTCGGGGTCAGAAAGGCAGAGCGCATTTCTGAGACGGGGAACGTGCAGCGTGCAGGATGCTGACGGGGGTACGGCTCTCACCCGGGGGAGGCTGCAGGACTGACCACCGGCAAAGAGGGATGAGCAAAGGCGTGGGTGTGCGTGCGCGTTTGTGCGTGAGAAAGGGGGAAAGCGGGAGAGCGGCTGGGCGAGGGACAGCTGCTACGGGGCCGAAGGCATTTGGGGACTCGGGAGGAGAAGACTGCGCAAGGGGGGAGCCGTGAGGGGGCTGACGAAGCAGCAAAAGTGAATCGCCTGCTTTACAGAAACAAGCAGAGGTGCGGGTGTGTTGGAGGGAGAGGGTGCCACGGGAGAAGTTCCCAGATCCGCTCAGGAAGCTGGCAAGAAAAAACTGTCTGATAAGCACCTGAGGTTTATTCAAGAACAGCATCTGAGCTTTGTTCCTCGCTGTTGAAGCCATCATTTAGAAAACAAGTGAAAATGAGTTTGGTGGTTTCACCTGAGTCCCACCTGGCGTTTTACACACCGCACAACAACTGTACGGTTTTTACACACGACTGTTTTGGCAGGTGGAAAATCTGGATCATAATGATATCATGGTGCAGACAGACGTCCACACCGAAGGGTATTAACAGAAACGGCTGCAGCAGAATTTGCCTGCGTTTTCCCTGCCTGTAACTAATAGAAGTCCTCATCCCCAGCAGTATCAAATTTACTCAAATAAAAAAGCTGCTTCTCTATGACAACAGACTATTCTCCTCGTTCCACTTCAAAAAGTATTAATTATGGAACATCATGTTTTACAAATATTTTTCCGTATAAATGCTGCATTAAAGCACTATAATGTTGAGCAAACAACTATGTGTGTTTTGCAATATAAGGAAGACTGTTTCCTATACTCTCAGAAAAAAAGTTGCATCAGTGTTTTATAAGTAGGTCGGTGACAATTCCTTATGTATTTCTTAAATTCACATGGACTCTCCAGGTTCCGGCATAGGAATACATGGGTAAAACTACTGTGAATAAAATATTCATGTTTTTCTTTAAAAATAAATAGACCCAGATAAGCTGCAGTAAGAGAGGTAGTGCTTTCCCAGTGCAGGATTGTCATCTGCATGCTTTAAGAGCTTTACTCGGTTCAGTTTATTAGCATATAATTAATATGAGCATAATTAATATGAGGTTCCCTTTGCAATGAAATCATTCATGAATTTGGGGCTTGTAACACATCCCTTAAATCTCCATTTGGCATGAAAATTGCTGTGAATATTAGTGATTATTCAGAAGACCTACTTATTTTTTTAAGATCTAGTAGGGGTTTTGGTGAGGAGGGGGATGTCGATGCCATGATACCTATTTAATCCAAAAATCTCACTGAAATGGAAACACCGATGACCAGAAGGCTGTTCATAAGTCAGTTGTATTACAGAGCATCAAAGTTGTGTTAGCTCCCACAAAAAGAAAAAGAAGATACCTCCGAGACATCTGGACTCTGGAAGGCCTTGAAAATTTCTGAGACGTACAGGTTAATATCTGAAATGGGCTTCTTTAGGCAGGGACCTCGCTTAATATGGAAAGCACTGGAATATTGCGTGTTCACCAATGCACGGTTCTTATAGATATGTATACGTTGCACCGCTTTCTTAGGTCTGTCACCCTTTGCCGTGTGTGGAGTACATTACGGTGAACCTCAGTATGAAGTGTATGTAGATCCCTTGGCTAAAAGAAATGGTTTCCATCAAAGGGAAGAGCATTCCAGCCAGCTGAAGACGTACGTAAAAACCATTTTCTTTTAGGTATTCCCATAATATCCAGATTTATGAAGGGACATGCCCAGAAAGACTGTGAAACTGCATGTTTCTAGAGTGATGAGAAAGTGATTCTGTGCGTAGAAATATGTATCAGGTTTAGCCAGCTACATGAAAGATCTAATCATCGATATCATATTCCTTGTGTTGGTAGAAATTCTCATTTTGCTGTTCCCTTCCTTCTCGGTTAGCTGAATTCTGTCGCTATTGACATCTCATAGAGCAGAAACCCAGCTCTGCGTAATGTGTATGATGTCTGCCCTGGGCTCCCCATAGGTAGGAGGGAATAGACGGAGCCGGTCGGATGGCGTTTTGAGTGATTTTTTCATGTATGTGACATGAAGATGAGTGGCCACTCCCCGGAGATCTATTGAGAGAGAAATGGATTATCAAAGGGGCGACTCCCCGTGATGTAGAGGCTCACTCCGCTCTGGCAGCCCCGGCTAATGGAAAATGTCGGTGGCTGCTGGCAGATGCAAAGAATCGAAGGCAGATGTTTCCCTCTTTCGGTTTGTTCACTTGCGTGCCTGACTCAGCTGGCGCTGGGGCTCATCACGCACCATCACCGCTCCAGATTTGGAACCTATTTCTTCTCCAATTAATTGCTTCTGGTTCAGTTATCTGTAACCAACGTGGTTAAAATAGCATGAAAACAATCACCGACGCGTGGCTGTTGTCCGTTGACTCCCCCAAAGGGAACTGCTCTGGCAGCCAGCGGGATTCAGGCGTTCGGCAGTGCAGGTCCACGGCACCGACAGGCTGGAGACAGAGCTCTGGTGCAGAAGCGGTGCTAGGCTGAGGAGGAGGTGGGTGGGATGTCCCCTTCTCTGCCTACGCAGGCTGTAACGTCAGGGTCGCTGTGTGACCAGGGACGCCGGTGATACCGGCAGCAGGATTCCCTTTGTGGTTTTCCGACCCGTTGTGACGGGAAGCGGCTGCAGAAGCACCTCTCACGGGGCCGCCCTGGTTGCACCACCTGGAGAAGCCATCCATCTCTCGTCCGAGGGTGACACGGGCGGTGGGCACACTGGAGCTGCGTTCCAACGCCCCCGCTGTGGATTTGGGTTGAGGGATGGATTGCCTTGTCCCGCTTTCATCTTTAGACACTCCTCTCTCCTTTTTTTCTCATAGGCAAGAAGGCGTTTGGTTTCTACATTGCTCAGGACCGCAGTTGGTTAATCTGGTCTGGAAACAAGATTTACCATTGACTCCCAAGGTCGCCTTTGAAAAAAAAAAAAGGGAAAAAAAAACCTTTTCCTTTTAGCCTTTGGAATTATTATTGGGAAAGATTTGTAAAGGTTACTTGTAAAGATTTTATTATTTGTAAAGATCATAGAGGATGAATTTGGGGGAGGTCAATAAACAATACTGGAACCACCAGCGGACATCAGGGTCTTAGTGACATGCATGTGAAACTAGAAAAGAAATACATTAAAAAACCCAATCCTTTATTCGGCAGAATTTGACAAACTGGCAACAAGACATTTCTGCCTTGCACGCTGGGAGTCTCTGAAAGGGAAGGGAAGAATAGGGCTATTCTTAGCCCCCTTTACAGGCACACAAAGTAAGGCACAGAAATGTCACTTGCTGGGGAGGAGGAGGGTTTGCTACGGCACCGAGGACAGGGCTGCTGTGTCAAGTCGGCCATCGCGAC
>NW_009634030.1:0-21874 GCF_000690535.1 Cariama cristata
CCAACCTAAACGATTCTATGATTCTATAGCTAGACAACGTATAGTTGATTTCAATAAATGTGAATTTCTTTATGTTGGTGAAATTCCAGCCGTTGTACTGCATTAAAGTCCAAACTGATTGTGAAACTCAAGCAGAAGGACTGGGTGAGCGTGAGGGAGAAGGAAAAGCAACCTTCCTCAGGTCTCATGCAGTAGCTGAAGAACCAGTTCATGGAAACTACATCCAAACTGTGCAAGTGTCTCTGCCAAGAAGAGCCTAGGAGGTTCTGCACAGCCATGAATACTCTAACTCTATGTGTATTCTCACTTTCTATTCAGAGCCATTGGCATAAGGAGTTTCAGTGAATTTTAGCTGCCTACAACGTAGTCTACGCTAGTCCCGCGGGAATTCCCATTGGTCACACATGTGTATGATACATCTTATCTTCTAGCCTTGTTTTGTTTTGTTGTGGAAGCGTATTTGAACACATGTGAAAAAGAAGTGCATTTTTCAAATATATGGCTCATCACAAAATAGCGAAAGCGGCATATAGGGGGTTAAGGGAACGAGGAGGCAAAAAACTGCAGTGCCAGCAGAATTCCCCAAAGGGTAAACAAAACTCTTAACTGTTGCAAACAATAAATTGTCAATACCTTGTAGAAGCAGTGGATAATGAAAAGTTATAATGCCTATAGTTAGTACCCTCTTTAAAAGAATTTACACAGGATATGAAATTAAATTCTGTGCACAGTTCTCTTAATTTGCCCTTAATTAAACAATACTCCATAAATGGTGCATTCAGTGACCAAATGTTCAGAGACAGCAAAATGGTGGGTCCCAAGCCATTAGGAATGAAATAAAGTCAGTCCCCTGAGAGCCTGCTAGAATCTGGTCTATCTAAGTGACAACTGATGGTTTAGGAAAGATAATTAACTTTGCAATTACAAACCGCAGCTTTCACCAATGCTGTTTCTTTCAGTATTCTCTTCTAAATGTTGTACTGTTTTTACGGTGAGATAAAATGCTTTTTAAAAATGCTGAACTCTTAGGGATTCTTTTTTCCTACACAAATATAATTTGAATATTTTATTTTCAAGATTTCAGATCAATAAGTATATGTGCAGTTATTTTGTAAATTCCATTTTTTTTTTTTTAATGACTGTCAATATTTCTTTCTTTAATGATAAAAGGGGCATACTGCATGAAACAAATTTGATTTTTTCCTTTGGTAGCAAATCTTGGACCTAGCAAACCTAAATTAGGTTTGTTCCTTAGCCATATAGATTGAAATTCTCTTCAGTATAGGGAACATCAGTTCTAACCACCTAATGTGCCTTCATATTGATAAAAAAAATACCTGCATTGAAGGGGGATTGCTAGTTGTATCCATATGTCTATACCCTTGATTATCTTTACCATAATGTCTCCTAGCATGTAAATTAGTGTATTTTCATGCTGGCATACGTGTCATGAAATCATCAAATACCACAATATGCTCATACTTACATGTGCAAGTATTGGTGTTTTGATATGATATATTAGGGGATTATGAAAAAGCTTAGCTTAGAGAGTATGATATTATGTTCAATTGTAGTGTTTTGTTGAGACTTAGATGTCCGTGTACTGAACAGAGTTCCAGGTAGATGTTGGCACGGGTAAGCAAGATGGCAGAATCAGGACCTAAACTTCATGAAAAGCTATTTGTGACTCTATTTGCTGTGATTTCACATATTGTAACATACTGTATAGCGCTAGAACTGGCTTCAGGAAATCCCAGCTTTAAGAGACCAGACCAAGCTAATTTGGTGTGCTACAAAGGACCAGTTCCATACGTTGATTTAGTAGCTGAAAGTAAAATTTAGACCCTGCCCTAAGCGTACCAACCTCCTTATCGTCAGCTGCAGACTGATACTGATGCCTGATGTCAGACTGCTGTAGGCAGTGTAGGTTCTGGTGCTCTGTTTGCTGGGATGTCCCATGGAAGTCTCCTGCTCTAATCAACTCCTCATTTTGCCTGTGCTTAGGGCAAGCTGATTTATCTGTCTATGCCACCATGATAAGTGATAAGGACATTTTTCTCACACCCTTTGTGTTTGAATTGGAAATTCATTGGAAACTTTCTTGCTGCACAGATGTACAATCAAGGATGCAACACTCAGATCTCAGTTACAGAGTCTGGATGCTCTGTAACAACTAATTATTTTAAATAATATAGTTCTTTTTGGTAAAGGTGTGTTTCTGTGAATTGTGCTGTAAATCTCCAATTACAGTGGTCACATCTGTACTACATCACATTTGCCATTTATATGTAATTAACCTTAGAAAAGTAGGGAAAATACTGTGGTAATAGTTTGATATTTAATTACAGTACTTGTAAGTGGCAATTTTAAAGACTTTAATGACCAGCACTGTATACTGACATGTAAATTTGTAAATTGTCAGGGGGAGGGATGCTATTGCTGATAACATATATATTCTGTTTCCCTAACTAATCTTCCTTCATGAATATGCTTTAAAACATTCAGCTGTCTTGTATGTCATTTTGTCCAACTTTGCCACTTGTGAAGTGATACACACATATGCTTCATTACAGATAATAGTTCCATCGTATCAGAGGGCTGAGGGTTTTAAGGTAGTCTTAAAACTTGTATGAAACGAATTGTTGCCTTCAAAATGCCTGGTGTTGCCCTCACTGATGTTTACACAGGCCTCTGGATGTTGCGTTGGTATTTGTGTTTAACATCTCTTTCCACTGTAATGTGATGCAATTGTCTAGAATACCACCTTTAGTGAGGGATTTAAAATTCTTGTTGATGAGCGTCACACAAGCTGCAATGCTATTTCCCTGTTCTTCAGTGTTGATATGTCTGAAGACAATACACAGAAGTAAAGAAGGACTATTGTAGCACAGGAATCGGTAAAGACCCTCTATTTGATATTACCAGGAGGTTTGCATTTTTTCTTTATTTATTCATATAAAATGCATGTAATTATTGTCACTCACTGTCTGTTATTTTATATTTAGAAGCGACTTAAGAAATTACATGGCCTAAATTCATCCCAGGTTAATAAAAAATTGAAAAATTAATAGAGCTATGGGAAAATACAGCTTATACATCTGGATTCCTATAAATACAAAGAGGGAAAAGGATACTATTTTTTGAAAACAATTAACTTTAGTTCTTGTCCATTCTTTTTGTGCAAAGACTTTCCAATGTGCTTTAGCAGTTTTAATTCTAGATCTTAGTTTGGACTGATGCTCCATATGGATTAAAAAACAGATAGTAAGAGATGGATTCAGTTTTTCAAATCGTCAAGTGATTTGAAAGAAAAGTGCTTCAGTGTTAAGTTCCAACAATTTGATTTGGCTGTTATTGTGGAACTCTGGTATCCAACACTGAATTTCTTCAGAGAGGAAAACTTTATCTCCACCCTCTTTTATGATGTGTGATCCAAAATGCCAATCACTGTGAATGGAATACAATTATATTCACTAATATGTCTAAAATAGAAACCCTTGCTGTCAATATCTACTCATTAGTACTGAGCTGCAAATGAATTCTGGAATTGTGCTCTTATTAATTAGGTGGCAGACTAGAAAACTTCCTTGCTTCTGTTTAACCAGATGGAGGGACAGTGGGTGTAATGACCTATGTTGGACCTTTCCCAGGGGATTTCTTTGGTGTTTCTTGGTGTCAGTATGGGTCCCTCTTCCATTTACCATTTAAAATAAGCAGCCCCAAACTTACACAAGCGTGCACTCAAATTACATTCAGAAAAAAAACATGGTAATTTTGTTTTGTTTTAAAATTAGTTATGAATCACATTCTTAAAAATCCAGAGGGAGCTGGGCATACAGATGCAAGACGGAATATTTTTTTTAGGAAAAGGTAAGTCAGTCTGCATTCTTTTCTTGTCACACCATCCTACATAGTCTGCCACATAGTCCATCAACATACAAGGATTTGGTTTTAAAACTTGCTCTCTTTCTTGTCTTTTACTATTTTTTTTTTGGTCTTATGAGTTGTTTAAAATTCTAAAAGACTTCAGTGATTCAAAAATGGACTTTAGGGGGAGGGGAGGAGCAGGGGAAGTTGGTGATCAGCCGACATGAAAAGTCCCTAATTCTCTAATTGACCCTGTATATTCTAAACAGCCATCAAGATACTTAAATGTGTATCTTCGTTAAAAGGTATGAGTAATACCATACACTGAATGGAATTACTCATGGGCTTTAAGTTTTGCATGAATCAAGTATCATCCTGCATAGTACCCTACATAAGGAGATATTTGAAACAGTCAGAAGATATTGTGTCTTCTTTTTGCTAAGATTTTCAGGAGATACTTCAGCTTTGTCAGTGTAAAAGTGATTCTTTGAAAGCTGTAATTCATTTCAAATGAATAAGAAACAGAAAAAGAACACCTTCAAAATATTGCGTAACACGAAGTTGTGGGTTTTCATGGGTACATTTCGGTATTTGAAATGAAGTTTTAAAATCTATGGCACTTGAGTTAATTGGAAAAAGACATTTTCTACTGGTCTTATGGATGACTTAACTCTCCACAAGTAGCTTCATTCTGTGTGAGCTCCCAAGTGGTGTTGGTTCTGCCAAGGAAAAGCTAATACCAAAATAATCAGGTGAGCACCCTGATTTCCCACTGTGTTTCTCTTCACGTCCCACTGTGCTACTTACCGCATAGACAAATATTGACAAGTGTTATTATTTATGTGGATCTGACAAATTTCTGTCTAAATGCACAAGAATATGCAATTTTTGCTCTCTCCAGAGGGAAAATTATTTGCAAAAAAATTCTGGATAATAATTTCCGATAAAAGAAAGGCTTAAGATTTTTTTGAACAAAGAGATTAAGAAATATATTTAATAACTTATTTCTAGTAGATCATTCACTTGGCTTTATTACATTTATAGAACTTTATTACAGAAAATTGTGACTGTTTTGGATTTTGTGGGTCTAAAATCACACATATAAGTCATATGATAGCTATACTGTGAGACAAGACTTAAAAGCTTGCTATTGTGTAGTGACATGTTTTCTCATTCTCATATCCAATGTCCTTGGCTTGCACATAAGAAGTAGTTTGTTTTTATTTTCTTGTGAGTGCTTATAATCTTCCCTCTGTCCTATCCCTCTCAGGATATGCAAAGAGATTGGCCCAATGAGTCAGTGATTTCCTTCCCTTCCTTTTGAAATAAGGGATGAAAGACAATATGATTAAAATCCCTTGCAGGCCTGGGAACTATATACCTGGAAGCAGGCAGGATCTGAGTATTTGAATTTGGAAAACAGACAGAATGTATGACTGAAACAATTATAAAGGTCATATCGTACACTACAGCGTATCTGATCTCTGCATTACGATGGCAATGGAATTAATTGCCCACATGTGACTGTCTGTCATAATACCACTGCTACTGTCCAAGATAATCCCATTGTTCACTTTCTGTGATAACAATAAAACCATTAAGAAGAAAAAAGAATTTTGTTTCAGAAGTATACAGTGTGGCTCTAAGTGCAAAAAGAGAGCAGATAAGGAGTAAGCAAGATGCTATTTTTACATAATTCCTTTTCAGAACACTGTTGTACTTCAAGCAGTTTTACAGGCATGGCTTAATGAGAGCCTGCCTGGGGCCAGCCATATCAACTTTGAAGTCCGCTGAAAGCGGAGGGGAGAGAGACTGGGTACTAGTTGTTGGACACTTTCAGAAGAATGTAAAGGCCATGACTCCCACGAGATCCATTTTTCAGATCCCTACATAGTAGGTCACTTTTTGAGGTTGACCCTTCTATCAGACAGAAACAGTGACTGTACAAGAGCTGTCATCCGTCATGTCTGCCCATCATGTTCAAAGCAGGATAAAATAAATTTCATTCTCCCTTTTCCTTTTAAGTTTTTTTTCCCCTTCTATTCTTTTGCTTCTTTTTTAAGAAATGTACAAAAATATACCCTGGTGAACTGTTAAGTGCCAGAGAATGTTAACCTTTTAGTGTTCTCTTTGTAAGTTTTGCATCTTTTTTTTTTTTTCCCCAAATATTTTTTAATCAAAAAGTGCTAATGAACCAATGAAAATATATGCAAGTTCTTATTTAACATTTAATGATTTTTCAGTATTTTTAAATACCTATCAGAACAGACTTCTATGAGGGCTTTAAGTCCTTAACAGTATCTGAAGGACCACTTTATCAGAATCTAAATAAATACATTAATATATTCTGCTGTGTGAAGTAGGTTCAAAATAATATGTACACAGTAGATAATGGAAACATGTTGACATTCTTAAGGTTATAAACACATTTGAAGTTATCCTAATTGTAAAATTGAGGATTGTGAAGTACAATGTCCCTGAAAATCCTAGAACAGCATCTTTCTCATTTTACTAATTGCTGCAACACTTGAGATCTCAGTATGATGTTTTTTCCTCTGCACAAATGAGCAAGTGGAGGCCACAGACCCTCTTTAAAAGGCAGATGTGTTAAATAATTAATTTATAAAGAAAATTACTATGGGGACTAGAATATGGATATTATGACTTATCCAAGTGAGGTTTTGGTAGTTTGAACTAAGGGTGCAACTTTTTTTTTTGTGCCAACAAGCACTTGTATAAAATCCTTATTTCTTCTTGGCACAGTATATCCCAGTGCTGGGATCCATACACCTGTGTGCTACGCTTCATGCTGTGGAGTGGCTTTGACTGTTAAGGCTGTGTGTTCATCGTGTGCTTCTCTGTGTTTTTACGCAAGGGTGAGCCTCAGTTCTCTTCAGAGATCCTAAGTGATCCTTTTTCAACTTTTCTGATAAGGAATGTTTACCTTCCCTATTCTCATTCAAAATGCTCCATTTTCTTTGTTTTCTTTTTCTATTTCTTAAAGAAAAGGAACAAGAAACAATGTGCAACTTCTACAACAAAGCAAGAAACTGTACCTGTCACTGCCTGATAATCATAGAATATCAAGTGTTAATTTTGTCTTCTGCAGCAACAAATTAACAAATAGGAAGAGGCGTAACATAAAAAACTGGCTTGGGAGGGAGACACATTGCAATTAGGAGCTCTGTATGCAACTCCTTTTTGTTAGAAATCAGAAGTGTAGGGTTGTTCCGATCAAACTATAGCTACTGAACACTCTGAACACATACATTTGGCCCCCATAGCAGTGATTGTGACAAAACCCAATTTAGATAAAGTAGTCAGAATATTTTTGGAGGAGACAGTCCCAAGTGGCACAGAGGATAGCATCTGAGCCGATCTCAGCCCTGACCACTCTGGTAGTTTGTCGAGCCCTCTGCCTATTGACATCTGCTGCTTCAGGATGGATTATCACATTTGCAGCCCCAGTGCTTGTTTCTCTGCTGTCTTTTTTGAAACCTCCTACAGAAAAACTGGTAAGGGCATTCCACCTTATATACTCATGGCAAGTTATAAGGAGTAAGGATATATGTAAGGCTGAAGATAAGGAGGAGGAAAAGTCATTAGAAACCACTGCCTTAAATAAAAATTCTCTGAATTGAGCAGAACAAGGTCTTTATTGCCAATTCCCCTGGGGACAAGCGAAAACCAAACACTCCATGTCACCTGAGGAGATATTTGATCAGTACCAAAACCTGCAGCAAGATGATTACAGGCTCCATGTATCTTCTCTTCAAGTGCTGATCCCTTTCTCCTGTCAAACAGTGACCACAAAGAAAGTGTCTTGGAATTCCCATTTAAACTTCAGCCTTACCTTTTACCATTTAGATGCTTAGGGATACCCAGATTCACAGACAGCTATGCAGCAAGAAGCCTGGAAAGATTATGAAATCTTTGAAGTGTCTCATTAATTTCATTCTGCAAAGCATGAAGTACTTTAATTTTTTGTCCCTGCTTTTACTTAAATTTCAGAGTTTCTGTTGCAGAATGAGTTGGTGAGAAGACCTCAACAATTTGAGTACAGAAGGTTTTCCTCTCAATTCCTTGAAGACTCCCTTAATGATGAAAGTATCAAACACAGGCCAAGTACAAGAGAACACAAGTGCAGGTGATCTTATGCTTTGTCCTTGCCAATGGGATGTCTACAATGATGTCAGTACTTTAAAGAAGCACATACCCTAAACCACAAAAGAAATAGAAATACTTAATTGTGCTCTACCTTACAATTCATTGAATTATTGTTGGGAACACGGAGAGCCTGATGAGAAGTGGTCTTCTCACATGCCTATTCTTATTTCCAAAGAACTTAAATGAAGTGACTTAGTATCATCTATTTACAGAAATTATGGAAAATAACTTTCCAATGACTAAAGACAAGAAAATATTTTTAATGCAAAATCCCAAACTCTCTATTTTCAGCTTTACAGTAGAAATTTAAAAAATTGGGATGGAAAATCAGTGTTTTTCTGGCAAACTCTTGTATTATCTATCATGTGCACAGTTAAAACTCCAGCTAGAGATGGTGATGATTCAGCCTATTGTGATTGAAATAGATAAGAGGCTGGAAAGCTTTGTTCACAGCTGCCAGAGGGCTACCCAAAAAAGTGATGATGCATGATAATAAAGAATAGAGACACCACTCTTTGAACAGAGATTGCTTAAGATTGCATTTTAGTCATTGTATTTGACAGTCCGATACGCTGATTGAGGTAACATGTTTCCAATAGTAGGCAGGAGAAAAATGTTCAGTTTTAGATATCCCTAGCCAGGTTTGCAGTTTATCACATATAGGTAATGTGGATAGAGTACATTGGAGGAGCTGAGCATTTTGAATATTTTTTAAAGAAGATTGAGTATAATTAATTACCACAGTATTGCATGCATGAAGAAACAATTCTATTAAATGTTCTGTGAAATTTGAGAATGTTTCCAAGTCTTTTCTCTTTGAAAGAAGTTATTTTTCTATCATAGTAATCTGTATGGAATATGGAGAAAAAGTATAAACTGCAGGAGAGAAGAACTTTGAGGAGGAACCTGACAGGGATGTTTTCTGTTGTTGCCTCTGTAAATAATTATTGTACTATTGTACTAAAAACCTGCTTGAATCTTTTAAGCCTGTATAAATTAGAATTGAATTTTTCTACTGAGGACATCCGTGGATGTGGATTCCAAAGCCTGGGATCTGTCTCCAGTTTTTCTGTTGACCTGCATTCTTACCTTATGCAATGTGCTTCTAGCACTATCTGTTTATCTACTCTTTGTCTGTTTACCCTGTTTAGACTGTAAGTGCTTAAGATATCCGGACAAGCTCTTACTATGTCTTGTTGAAGTGCCACACTTAATGGCGCTATGATTTTACTTGCAGTCTCCAGGTTCTACTGTGCTACAACTGGGTAACATTGTTTTGGTATGTTAAAATAAGGTCATTACTAACATAATGGTTTATGCTTGGAGTCCCTTTCATCTGAGGATCTCAAAGTACTTTACGAACATAAAATTAAGCCTCACAAAATCTCTCTATGACAGGTACAGATTAAACAGGACTCACTTTATCTATAACAAAAATGTTTTCATCTTTATGATGGACAATGGCAGCAGTTCAACACCATAAAGGAAAACTAACAACAGCCTACAGCACAAATGCAATGGTAATGCCTGTATCCAAACCACACACATCGGTGAATTTGATAGACAGGCACAAAAGATGCATCAAAAAATCCTATGAAAATGCCTGGAAAACATTGACTAACTGGGAAAGTGGTAATCCTCAGAGCGATGTTTTACATTAAAGACAGTAACTCCTGTGCTGTATTGCTCACTGTGCCATGCTGTGTTATTGGTTCGCCACTTAGATCAATTAAGGTGAGATTCATCTCTAATTTAGGAATCTTGAACTGTGAGGCTTCAGTGATTTGTCTGGCATTTCCTTGCTCCACCTTTACTTCTGCCACTCACTTGATGTCTATACTATGTCTGGTGGCTATATCCAGATGCGTAGAAGTTCTAAGGTATTCTGCTTGCATCACGGTTATACCCATCCCTGAGATTTTAAACATCTAATGTGGGCCGAGCTCTCATGTAGTGCAGATTCGGTTTTGCAGTTGTCTAAATCCTGCCACGATCTTGCATTTTTAGCTTTGCCTGATTAACTCACTGTGACAAGGCAGAGCTGAATGTCCTGAAGTATCAGTAACAGTCAATAATTTGCATACGAGTGCAGCCCCAAATATATGTGGGCTGACTTAGTGAACAATCTGAGTAAAGAAAGACAGGAGATAATGACAGAAGGATTTTTTGCAGAATCTTTGAAGTAGATTAGTATAAGGCAGTTGGCTGCGTAGCTTAGAAAGGAACTGATAGTATATAGCAGGGACACCTGGTGAGGAAAGGGAGAAGGTTAGCAGGATAGTTGTTTTCTAGTGGTGAGGAGGAAGGAGAGCCAACGAAGGAAGTACGAGGAGGCAGGAAGGGGTGTGTGCAAGCTAGAGACATAACCTGGGAACACGCGAGTGTGTTTGTTCTGATGTGTTCCCATCCCACTTGCAGTTTGGAGGAGATGAGTGAGTAGAGCTGGGTGGAAACATTAACCTGTCTGTCTGTGCTTCTTTTTCTTATGCCTCACAGCTGAGACCTGCACTGAACACTCCAGACTGAACATCACAGCCATGCAGAGATCCTGTGTCCTCTTCTAGGACATATTTGCTCCTCAGCTTATTGTTAACATTCAGTTTCACTTGAAGTGCATAGAGACATTGCCACAGTCATCTTTGTCTCACTTTCTTTCAGCACCTAGCCAGATTATTGCCTGGCATTAGCAGGTTGACAGACTGCAGGATCCTGGGAATGTTGCCCTTCGTGAGTACACCAAAATCTTCATTAGTTTTCCAGCAAAATGCAAGGCACTGTGAATGGAATGTAATCCAAATTCTGAATGCCATCTCTGTGACAGCAGTGTGCACATCTCAGTGTCTGATCTGTGAGAGATGTGCCAGATTCCAGGGCTCAGTCTGGGATGTGAATGTCTGGTCCCAGTCTAACCACAGAGTCCTGTGGTTCTCTATAGATAACTCCTGGTAGCTAGCTGCTCACTCAGTAAGCATGTTCAGTAAAGCTATCTTGACAAACTTTTTTCCTACCTGCTCCTTAGCATTAGGGACAAGTGCTACTTCTGGCCTGCTCTCTTGCATTCCTCTGTACTTATGAGTCTAAGGAAAAAAAAAGACCTGTTCTTGGTTTTCCCAAGGCTTTCCTCTATACCTCTGGTGAGCAACTCATGGTTAAAATGTATACTGTTCCTGCTTCATAACAGAGCAGAGTTGTGTTATCTCAAAGCTGAAGTGATGTTTTTTTCACCATTTCTGCTTGACTCTGCTATTACCTGAAGTGTGATGAGACGAGGAGGGCAGCTGCAACTGATGAAGAAAGGCCTGCAGGAGGGTTTTGAAAATGAGGTGCACCTCTGGATGCAAGATTGGGTCCATATCTATCAGACAAGCAAGAAAAGCAGTTTGTAGGAGGTTTATAGTAATAAAAACGTAAAGCAGGCAGAAGAATTAAATCTACCTCCTTCCTACCTCTCAGGACTTATGACTGCCTCTAGTGTCCAGGAACACTGCAACATGGGAAGCAAAGTAATGAGGAGAGATCTGACTGGAGCTTTATTTATGACTCCAGCAACAGCCTTGAGAATATGAAACTCACTGTGTCTGAAAAGAATAATGAATGCCAAAGTGTGCTCAGTGTTCATTAGTCTCTGATACTGTGATGACAGTTAGAGAAGGACGTTGGGATGGGTTACCTCACTTGGGATGTGGGCCTAGATATCTAGAGTGTATTTAACTGATTATCTGGGGGAGATAGTCATGTCTCTGGAGTAGTTACATCCTGACTATTTGTGGATGCCTAGGAAATGTTTACTGAAAATTTATTTAGGGTACTATTGCTGTCTTCTTGCCATGTTTTTGTCCTATATGCTCTGACTGCATAATAGTAACTTGAATAGACCAACGACTGTTCTCTGGTACTGAGGGTGACTGGCATGGAAGTGCTTCAGTGCTACTCTTCAATGCTCTTATCCTTCGAAACAGAATGGCTGCATGACAGCTTCTACCTGGGAATGGTACCTGGCTTTTGCTAACTTTGCAAACGCACCAGGGAGTTCTAGCTGGATCAAAGGACATGGTAACCTTAGGGAACAGTACTCTCTACATCAGCTAAGTTGTGCAGGTCTGTGTCTCCCACATTCATGATACAAAATTTCTGTAAAATGGGAAAAACCCAAAAATGTTCAGATGATGAAAACATTTATTTGAGATGTGAGGTATTTCTTTGAAACATATATAGATATGTACAATAAGCAACCTGAAAAGCAGCAGTATATTCAACAGTTTTATTTTCTTTAAGCTGGGATCAGGTTACTGTAGTTTGACTACTCACCATATATTTGCTGATTCACAGGACATGTTCATGTGTATGTTCTTTAAATATAGAAGTACATGATTTTTCATAAACAATGAGACATTCAAATCTTTTATATGGTACTGTAGGCAAATATGATAGCAATTTAAACTGAAACACAGTAAGAAGTTGCGTAACTTGTAGAAGGCCATGTAGCAAGTCAATGACATAACTAATTATTGTAATATTTTTCTAACTGTACTTTCCGCTGTTTCTGTGAGCTGCTACCCATACAGACTTCAAGCACATTCAAGCTTGTAGGCATAATATATTGATTTTATAACATATTTGCCTGCTGTAACCAGTCTGCTAAATCTGATTTTGTTTCTTTTCCATCAAATACTCATTGCAGTTCTTGTTACTGAGGCTGACACTGGGGATATCTGGCAATCAGCTTACACATTCATTGGTTTGCATAAGGGGAGGAGACAGGACTGCAGAGTGGCAGCAAGTATGCAAACAAGTCATTTCACATTAGTTCCCCCAGGTAAGAGATTCTTTCAAAGGAGATCATTGAATTTACCTGTTTCACATTTCAGCCACCATTGTCTGATACCCAATTGCACATAAAGCATCTGGTGTAAGCAAAACTAATTTGGATCTTCTTTTGTTAAATGTTAGCTGGATTAAGGGATCAGGTAGCCTTTTTCCTTACAAGAATCACTAGAGGGAACCATACTGTGGGAAAGATAAAATAATTAGGACAGCAGAAAACAGGCAGCGTGCATCTCAACTGCAACTGTTCCTGTGTAAACTCAGCCTATAAAATTATATTAGTTTGCTTATCAAGCAAGCTTCTTTTCAAATTTAATAGCTACCTATATTACTCTGACTGTATCGACACCTGTGACTGTTGTATTCTAGATGTTTTCCAGCTCTTACGAGCTTGAGTTCTTATCACATAGACAAAAAGATTAGTATTCCAAAGCCAGTTTAGTGTTTGAAGACATTTCAGGGGGGAAAGGCAACGTAAAGTAGTACTAGACTTCATCAAATGCAGTATTTAATGCTCACATTTATAGTAGAATAAACACTACAAAAGTTACTAAATGTAAAGATGCTGGCCAAAGTCTGGAATGTATTGCAAGGATTCCCAGGACCTACTATAATCCAGATAATTAATAGTAAGCCACAAAGAACATAGAGAAGTGTTACATATTTTTAAATGCAATTATACCTGTCATGGCCAGATTGTCTGCCTAAGGCAGTTAGGAGATCTTTATCTTGATCACCAGATTCTACAGAAATCTACTGTGAATTTTTAAATATGAGATTAATGCTTTTGCATGTTGGTAGCTATTAACTGAAATGCCACATCACACACAGTGATTTGTGTTTGGTTTGTATGCTCTTCAGATTTGTTTTTTTCCCCTGCACAGGCAGAATGTACCTAGCATGTTTTCAGTCTCATCTCAGTATTAACACTGAGAAAATCAAGCATATAAAGAAAATAAAAATTGTTGCCTTGGAAAGGCTCATCCTTATTCCTGTATAACTAAGGTTCATCCTAAGAACACCACAAAACGTTTTCATCACAATCAAACAACACAGCACATTATTACTAAATTAGTTTGGAGATTTCTAAAATTTTGGCCCATTATGTTTTGTACTCTACAGCGCTTTGCGCGTCTGCAAAATGTGGTCTAAATGTCAGTGATCTTCTGTCTATTCCTAAGTGACCGTATTTCTTAGTCCATTCCACAACTCACCAATTCTGGGAAAAGAATAAGCAAACATTAAGGAGTCTCTCATCCATCTGAAACATATTCATCTCAGAAATGCTCAGCCTTTTCTTACTATATGGTGTACTACTTAGTTCCTTTATAGTTCTGCAGTATTGTAGTTAAACTTGTCTCGATCTTTCTGTTATAACCCTTTACAATTAATAGCTTTGTGGTTGACTTAAAAAGACAGCAAGACAACAAAGTAACCATTTTAAATACACTTCCTATTCTTTATGAACATGAAACAAAATTACTACTTACAGAAACAAATGCTAACACAGTATTACCTTGGCCAGTTAATCTTCCTGCCCAGCCTTCAGAGTTCCTTGTAGGCTCACTTCCCACTGCTGCTCGGAACTTGGAACCAGCAAATCCCCACCTGACTGCTCTCTTTGTTCCGTTTCCCTTTCAGGGAAGAGTTATTCCCTCATTTTAAATGTTCTTTTAAACACTTGATTTCTGAGGAAACATGTTGCAGTCCTATGTGCCAATTTAGAATGTTTCTTACTTAGAAGTATTTTATAGAGTTTAGAGTAAATAAATAAATAAAAACAGTGGAAGAGACACTTCTGCATTTTTACTTTGGTTCTCAAAGAGAATAAGAAAAAATCTATCAAGGGAAGCTCACGAGATTACCCTGGTGATAATAAAACAAAGGTGTATTTTACAACTGAGATTATACTAGTCCTGGTATATCAAATGTTCAGACGCCCTCTGAGGAAGAGCTATGCTTTTTGCATGGGTAAGCTTACTAGAACTTTTAAGTGTTTTTATTAATGCTACATTTGTGTATGTCACTGGATGCAAAGAGTAGAGTGAAGAAGCAAGCTGTGGAAGCGTATTAATTGATTTTTATATTTGAGATTTTTCTTCAATTATCTGAACTGTCAAGGACCTGTTCTGAGGATAAGGAACCTCAAAACATGGATGCTCTGAACAATTTAAAGAAAATGTACTCTTCAACACTGTAATAACTTCTGTTTACCACAAGGTGGTATAAAACTGTAGCTGTCTGTTCAGTACCAGTAAATTCTACCAGTAAATGATCCATTTTCCTAGGCTGGATGTCGTCCTCCCGGTGCTTTGCTGTGCTGTATCTCCTTATTTTCAGTGCGGCTGTTCAGCAAAACCAGGTAGCTCCTTCATAGCAGAGAAGCAATTGCATGCTGTAAGGCATAGGTTTGCACACATAACAGGCTTTGAGCAGTATAGCTTTTCCCTGTAGCTCTGTGAGAAGAGACCACTCACAAAGAATAGTTAGAGATTTGAATCTGGATGAGTTTACCTAGTGTAAGAAATTACTGTTACTGAATAGTGCCCCTAGTCAGGGAGCTAGAATGTGAGCCTTAAGATTGTGTTGAACTTATTCCAACAGAAGATTCAGAATGCTTTTTCTGTAGCCAGGGTCCTAGGAAGAGAGACCTGAAAGTAAAGGTGGTATAAAGGTAACATAGCCTCTCTAAATCACCAGAAAAATCTCCCCTGAACTAGTGTATCTTTAATTTTGACTTTTACTTTTTTTACCTGTCAGAATCTGGTCCCACATCCTCTGCAGCTGCAGAAGAATTCAAACAGCCTTTTTTTTTATTTATGCCTTCTATCTTATACAACAGCTGCAGATAGTTAGAGTAACACACCTGTTTCGGCCCAGATAAACCTAGTGTGCTTTTGATTCCTGTCTGTCTGGACTGGTTTTGGTAAGTGTTTGTGTGAGAAATGCATTTGCAGTGGAGTTAAAAGAGTAAAAGCTGAGATCAGAAGTGTGAAGATTTTGAATACAGCATGGTGTTTTGCTGAAATGAGGTTGTATGTAGACTTCTGTATTTCTGCTATTGGACCATCTTTGGTCAAGGAAAGCAGAAAAAAATAATTCTGAATAAAAATTGGAAGCTGTATTTCTTAGGCCAAAATGTAACCAGTCTCATCAGAGGTGCTCCTTGCTTCCATCATCATCTACTTTGGTCATAACTCTCATGGGTTGTTTAGTCTTTTAATATTAAATCATTTTATACTATGGCACATATGAGTATTAGCTGTTAGGTTGGGAATGGTTGTTTTGAAGAATACTAGAGTGAAGTCCAACTTCAGGAACTATTCCTGGAGAGAGAGATTTCTTAATTTAAATAAATAATAAACAGCCCTTGTATTGAAAATTCCTCTTAAATTTACCCACAGAAAAGGAATAAGGCTTTTAAAAAATAAAATAGTAAAAACTACTAGCAAATAAGTTCTTATATTTGCATACATGGATAAAAATAGTATTGATAAAATAATGTCTTAATCTTCTGAAACAATTTTATTAAACATGCAATGCAAACTTTAATGTAGGGTTTGTTAACATTCTCATTCATATTTTAGTTTCCACTAAAATTTAGAATTAGACAGACAGATCTGTAAACCAAAGAGTAAAAGGATGACTATATAGATGTCACGGTTCAAAGGGGACAGTGACAGAGCAACCTTTCACTATTCCGTTAGTCTTTTTTTTTTTTTTTTTTTTTTTTTTTTTTTTAAATAAAGAGTCCTCTTTTCATTATGACTTTCTATGTATTGTTTTAGTATTACTCTTTAGCCTGTAAATTCACCCACATTTCTGGGTACTGTAGGGTACAAAATGACTGGCTACAAAATGTTTTTTTGCAGAGACAGAAATTTATGATCTCAGCAAAATGTGGCACTAACAGAAAATACATCAGGAACTTCAGGGCATGTGAAACTATGACGGGCAAGCTGTCATTAAATAACGTCTTTAAGCAAACTGCATGTACCAAGGCAAGGATATGAAGCAACAGCTGTCATTGAAGTTATCCTAGTTCTTAGAAGCCCAGGATTAAGAGGGGGAAGAATGATGTTGTTTGATAACAAGTGCACTGCCCCACAGTAGCTGATATATCTGGGTCGCCACTAAGCAAATGATGCTCTTTGTTGTAATTTCCTTTCCTCAGTCTTGTAGCAAGCCAGAAAAGATCACAGCAAGTAGTTTCTCAGTAAACAAAGCTACAGCCATAAGCACTCTGTCTTGTTTTGTAGGCTTCCCTACCTGATGCTGCATCTGACTTTTTCTTTAAAATAAGGAAATGAAATTTTTTCTTTCACTTAAGCCCCTTTCAAGTTACTTGTTTCCTCATGTTCTTTTCTTCCATGCATTCCTATTGATCTCTCTGATTGAACTCCTGATTGCCTGCCTTTCTCTTCCCAAAAGGAAGAGACAAATCGGCTGAGACATGGAATGTGAAAAGGAGGCAGAAAAAATGCAATCATTTGGTTCAGATCCTTGTCAAGACTCAGAAAGCCAATTCATTTCTTACATTGTCATAGTCTTCTTGAATGACTGTGGGAGTCCCCCTAATTTCTCTGTATACTGTAATTATACTTCTATAGCTCAAGGATACTGTGAAGATAAATGCACTGAAAATTGTGAACTATCCTGATACTATCTTCTATAAGAGAAGTTGGATGAATTTCTAAGAAAGAGAGAGAAAAAAATGGAATTGGCTCATAAATTAGATTACTTTTAGAGGTTTCTGTTGTGTAGTTCTATCTCAAATGAAGATGGACTATACTGGAGATGTAACAAAATGGTCTTCATAGGACACTTGACCCAGTTATTCAGTATTAAGTTTACAAGTGAAAACACATCAAAATGTGTTCAAAACTGGAACAGGTTGCCCAAAGAAGTGGATATTCAAACCCAAGTTTTGAGCAGAAGCTTATAGTGGAGGATCCGCAGATATGTTTGCATGATTTGCAACCGTGTTTCTGTGATTCTGTTTTCAGGTAGTCAGTTACAATGCTTACTTGTGCTTACTTAGAAGACTTACACAAAGGGATTTAGAACATGTCTAAATTTTATGTAAACCTTCTATGTTTACATAGGTGTCTAACTCCCTCCAAGTAATGAATCTGGTTGTTTCAGCTGAAAGTACTTACAATATGTTTACTGGGACACATGTAAATAGTTGCTGCTAAACATAGCTCCATTGTTGCCAAGCATTTCAGTGTCTTTCTCACACTAAAGTGTGTCAAAGGCTCAAGGCATTGGATGGTGTTTGCCCATGCCTAGAACACAGACATTGGTGAGCATGGCCAAAAGTACAGCCTTCACTTTAAAAAAACAAAACAAGACCAAAACCCAGAAATAGTAATTGGCAGTGGTTCCTCCCACCTCTTAGATGATTTTCAGGTGAATGGATTCTCATTCAAGAAGTGTAGACACCTGCTCAAGTCATGGCTTCAGGAACAGAAAATTGGTAGGACTTCAGCTGTCAAGATTCTTACAGCCTGCCTTAGCTGTTTTCTCATTCACTGTGTTGGTTGCTGTAAATCTCATTCTTAGGCACTTTACGCCTACTCAGCTAATGAATAAGGTCTGTGAATGACTGGCTTAGTTCACCAATGTCAAAGTCCTTTACCGTGCCTATAAGTAAAAGTTTGAGCTGTGTGTTCAATCTCAGCTTTAACATTTCCACAGTCCTGAAAACTTAGCTCATATAAGCCAGCTTTTGCCAAAGTTGGGTTTAATGGTCCAGACTCATGAAGAGCTAACACTCTTAGAAGTGTTGTACAGTTCTTAGGAAAGAAAATCTTCCTGAGCTTTTGGCTAAAATCACCTGAATACCCCATTAAAAATAACATACACCCACTGGTCAAACCATGTCAGTAAACAACACTTTCCACAAACATACCAGACATTTTTCTTTCTGTACCAACACTTGTATATGTTCACACCAGTACTTCTGAAGCTACATTTTGACCACGGTGTTCACCCTTTACTAGGAGATTATATCTTGCCTTGCAGGATGACAGCTTTTCATTACTTTGCTTTTCAGTCAGTGTTAATTCAATCATTCAAGAGTACAGATTAGGTGTATTTCCCTGCTCTTACTTTATGCTTTTAAGCAGGATGTTATTTCAAGGAAATACCACTTCTTCAGGCTTGATATTTCTAGTTCACCATGAATATGAAGATATACACATATGCAGGAGACAAGAAAAGAAAAAGAGGATATGAGGTAGAGCTGAGAGGAGAGTTGAGACGTTATAGAACACAAATGTTTGCACTGAGGAAAACATTGTTTTCCGAGGCACTGCTAGAACAGAGCGGACATTGCTCAGTACCTGCTTCAAGGTCGGCATACAAATAAATGTTTTATTCAGTCTTTTAGTTCAGAGAAAGGTTCTTTACCTGAAATGCATAATGGAATTTGATGACAATAATGTTTTAGTCGTCTACGTATTTCTCAGTGTTGCCTGATTTCATTTGCTAAATCTGTAACTAAGTTTAGAAAAGGTAAGAAATACTGAATGTCCAATAAAGACATCCTTTGCCCTATTCACAACAAAAAGAAGTAGAAGCATGAAAAAAATCTTCTGAGCAAGAATTGTAAGCTTTGGTAATACAGGACTGACTGTTCTTGATTGTTCCTCTTCTTGCCTTCTGTCTAATCTATTTTTCAAAGTCCAGACTATTGTGGTTTTCACTATAGATCTTCAGGAGCTACTACGTTTATCTTAATAACACAAAACATATATTTTTAAAAATATTAACATGATCATTATTTTGAGGTGGAAAAAAATTCATTCATTGTAAGGTGGACTATCAGGAGGATGTGATTTTTATTTGCTGTTTCTAATGGCCTCCGTTCCTGTCAGATGGAGTACATCTGGAAGTAATGGGGAAATGTAAATACTTGAGTTTAATTTTATATAACTGGTAGAATCATTTCTGCCATAGCTGACCTATTTTGTGTTGTTTCTAGTAATTCTTTACTAGTATGGCAACCCCAGGAAATGTATCTATTCCAGGAAATGAGGTTAAAGAATCAGTAGCTGGCTCTCTTTTGTAGTCAGTGATGCCACAGTGTACTATTACAAAATCTCTTTTGGCTAGAAATACTGATCTTTGGGAGAAAAGCCTAAAATATGGAACTTCAGTCTTAGACACCTATGTAAGCAGAGAAGGTTTAGATAAAGATGAGACACATTATAAATCCCTTTGTGAATAAACTAGGGTGTAAATCTTCTAAGTATGCGTGAGTAAGCATCATAACTAATTAATTGAATACAGAATCACAGAGGTTATGAAGGACATCCGGAGATCCTCTAGTATGAACTTCTGCTCAAAGCAGGGTCAGCTACAGCAGGCTGTTCAGGACCATGTCTGGTTGGGTTTGAGTATCTCCAAGGACAGAGACTCTGCAACTTTTCTGGGAAACCTGTTCCAGTGCTTGATTACACTCACAGTAAAAAAGTTCTTTCTTACATTTAAATGGAATCTCCTATATTTCAGTTTATGCCTGTTGCTTCTCATCCTTTCATGGGTCACTACTGAGAAGGCCACTGATGTGCCTTCATCTTCTTTACTCCCTTCCATCAGATATTTATATACATTGATAAGATCCTCCTGAGCCTTCTCCAGGCTAAACAATTCCAGCTGTCTCAGCCAGTGCTTGTACATCATGTCTCCAGGCCCCTCATCATCTTCGTGGCCTTTTACTGGACTCTCTCCAGTATGTCCACGTCTCTCTCGCACTGAGGATCCCAGGCTTGGATTCAGCACTGCAGATGTGGCCTTACCAGTGCTGTGCAGAGGGGACGGATCACCCCCCTCAACTTGCTGGAAATCTTCTTCCTCATGCAGCCCAAGATGCTGTTGGCCACATTTGCCACAGGGCACATTGCTGGTTCATGTTCAACTCATTGTTCACCAGCACCCACCAGTCTTACTTTGCAAAGCTGCTTTTCACTTGCCCCACAGCATGTATTGCATGGGATTATTCCTCCCTAGATGGAAGACTTTTCATTTCCTTCTGCTGCAATTAATGAGATTTCTGTTTGCCCGTATCTCCAGCATGTCACAGTCCCTCAGAATGGCAGCACAGCCAGCTGGTCTGTCAACCACTCCTCCCAATTTTCTATCATCTGCAAGCTTGCTGAGGGTGCACTCTGCCCACTCATCCAGTCATTAATGGAGATATTAAACAGTGTTGACCTGAGTATTGACCCCTTGGGTACCCCACTACTGACTGGCCTCCAGCTGGATTTGTGCCAGATGATCACAGCCCTCTGAGCTCAGACAGTTGTCAGCTCACTTCACTGTCCTATTATCTAGTTCGTATTTTAGCAGTTTGTTTATGAAGACGTTATAACAGGAGACAGTATTGGAATGCTTTGCTAAAGTGAAGGTAAAGCATCCCTTTTCCCTCCTCCACCAAGAGAGTCGTTTCATTGTGGAAGACTATCAGGTTAGTCAGACATGATTTCCCCTTCATAAATCCATGCTGACTACTTCCAATCTTCTTCTTGTCCTTAGTATTTTTGGGATTCCAGGAGATTTTGCTTCATCACCTTTCCAAGGTGAGGCTGACTGGCCCATAGTTCCCTCAATCACTCTTCTTGCACTTCTTGGTGATAGGTGTGACATTTGCTTTCTTCCAGACCTCAGGAATCTCCACCAGTTGCCTTGACCTGTCAAAGATAATCAAGAGTGTGCTTGCAATAACATCTGCCAGCTCCCCCGGTGCTCATGGACACATCACGTCATGTTCCATGGACTTGTGTACATCCAATCTGTTTAAATATTCCCTAACCTGAACTTCCTCTACCTTCCTCTAGATTTCCCTCCACATTGGTCATGGGGACCTGGGATTCCTGAAGACGTATCTTACTGGTAAAGACCATGATGAAGAATGCATTGCATTATCAGGCTTTTCCACACATTTGTCACCAGGTTCCCTACCTCATTCAGCAGCAGGCCCATGTTTTCCCTAGCCTTCCTTTTCCTGCTG
>NW_009634030.1:21905-47316 GCF_000690535.1 Cariama cristata
CTGTAGAAGATTTTCTTGTTGCCCTATGCATTCTTCTCCAGATTCGACTCCAGCAGGGCTTCGACTTTCCTAACCCTGTTGCTGCACACTCAATGCCTCTATATTCCTCCTGGGTCACCTGACCTTGCTTCCACCTCTTGTATGCTTTCTTTTTATTTTGGAGCTCCTTGTTCATCCATGCAGGTCTCCTGTCCCCTTTGCTTGACTTCCTGTATACAGAGATGGACCCTTCTTGAGCTTAGAGGAGAAGGTTCTTGAAAATCAACTAACTCTCCTGGATGCCTCTTCTCCCCAAGACCATATCTCATGGAATTCTTCCAAGCTGATCTGTAAATAGGCCAAAATCTGCCTTCCTGGCATCCAGGGTTGTGATCTTGTTTGCCTTGCTCCTTCCTCTTAGGATGCTGGACTCGACCATCTCATTGTCACTGCAGCCAAGGCTGTCCTGGACCTTCACATCCCTGACATCTCCTTGCTTATAAGAATCAGGTCTGGCAGAACATCTCCTATAGTCAGCTCCTCAGTCAGCTCTGTTAGGAAGCTATCATCAATGCACTCCAGAACCCCTCTGGATTGCTTGTGCCCTGCTGTGTTGCTCCTGCAGCAGATATCAGGGTGGTTAATTTCCCACATGAGAATCAAGACCTGTGAAGATGAAGCTTCTTCCAATTGTCTTGAGAAAGTCTCATCTACTTCTTCCTGACCAGGTGATCTGCAGCAGACACTGACCACAATGTTGCCTGTATTGGTTTGCCCACCAAGGAAAGGAGAAGCAGCTGAGGACACTGGGTTTGTCTAGTTTAGAGAAGAAGGGAGACTGAGGGGCGACATTGCTCTCTGCAGCTTCCTGAGAAGGGGAAGTGGAGAGGGAGGTGCTGATCCACTCTCCCTGGGATCCAGTGACAGGATGCATGGGAATGGCTCAAAGCTGCATCAGGAGAGGTTCAGACTTGGCATTAAGAAGCATTTCTTTACCAAGAGGGTGGTCAAACACTGGAAGGGCCTTCCTGGGGAGGTGGTCGATGCACCAAGCTTGTCAGTGGTTTAAGAGTCATTTGGACAATGCCCTTAATAATATACTTTAACTTTTGGTCAGGCCTGAAGTGGTCAGGCAGTTGGACTAGATGATCGTTGTAGGTCCTTTGCAACTCTTCTCCTCTCCTCTCTTCTCCTCTCTTCTCTCTTCTCTTCTCCCATAAACGGAGGTTGGCTTATCATCCATCCTAGGCAAAACTCCATGTATTCCCACCAGTCTCTCATATAAAGGGCAAGTCCCCTTGCTCACTTCCCAAAGAGCCTGTTCCATCCGTTGCAGCCTGATAGTTGTAGGTAA
The DNA here is from genome assembly GCF_000690535.1 of Cariama cristata. Lineage (NCBI taxonomy): Eukaryota > Metazoa > Chordata > Aves > Cariamiformes > Cariamidae > Cariama > Cariama cristata. Next base: position 23,239 of record NW_009634030.1, read on the forward strand.
TACCACATGATACTCCAATAATAATAGCAGTAATAATACCAGTAGTAAATTAATTTTGGATCTAATCTAGCTCTACTGCATTAGGTGGATCTTTTAATTACTGAGAGTTGCATACTGTGGTATTTTATTTTGGGATATGATTTTCCAATGATCATAACTCTTGGAAATCAAACCTGTTCCTTATAGAATAAGCTGAGACATTGCTTCTTTTTGACACTCTCCATCTTTAGATTGTTAATGAAGTTTTATAATCTTACCCATTTTGATAACTGACGTATTCAAATTTGGATACCAAGACTTTTTCTGAAGTGGGAAGGATGGAGGGTTTAGATCCTTCTAAATAGCTGAACTACCTTTTTTTCAAACTTTCTGAATCCACATAAGCACAGATAACATGCAAGAAGTTGTGACCTAAAGGTGAATATTTCACAATGTGTTGGTTGTCTAAGGCGACGATTGGACTTGATCTTAAAGGTCTTTTCCAGCCTAAATGATTCTATGATTCTATGATTCTGTGAATCTAAGACCTGACTACTGTGAAACTCTTCATTATAACAAGAGCTATAGTGCTCACAGCCATTGCTGCTTCTACTGTGATAATGGTTTGAAATTAGTTTTTTGCCAGTCTGCTTCACCTTATGATAAAGATTGCATGACAGCAGACATACTTGCATGTGTGCAGCCACAATTCTTTTAGGATTGCTATTTCTTCACATATGAGAAGATTTTTTTGTCTGAAAGATTATCATAAACATTTTTTGAAAATGTGGAAAATTCTTGAAAATGAGACTGGCAGTAAAAATGAGTGCTGCAGAAGTAACAAGGATTTTTTCTGAATTCTTTCTGCCTTGTGCTTGTACTTGTTTCTGTAAGAGTTTTATTTATCACCAGCCTGTTGAATTTTAAGCTTATATGTTTCTTTTAGTTCTACATTAAAATTTGGATTTCTTTTTGGTTTTGTAATTTCCTAAAACTGCAATCTATTTTCCAGTACAGACTATTTCATATTTTAATATTTTCAGAATACATATTTTCAGAATAGCACTCTGATGTCTTTTTTTTTGTATCACAGACACACGAGTACCATGAATGAGGCGTCGTTGACCAGGTTTTATGCTTTTTGTTGCCATTTTGCAAAAACACTAAATTACTCAATGTTGTCTTGGCCTTTTCCATAAATGCTGACAGCCCACAATTTCCTCTTCCACTTCTTAAGTATCAGATTTTTTTTGCAGTAGTCTATAAACTACATCGTTAATCAGATAGTGTAAAATCCAATTAGAGACATTAGAATCCAGAAATACAAGTGTTAAGGAATTTATTTCTTGATTGACAAGAAAGCCAAATAGACTCATCTATTTAGAATCTTAGCAACAATTAGCTGCCTTAGTTTCATTTATTGTGACATAAAAAATCTGGTTTATTGAGAGCTCTATTGAATAAGATTTCTATGATATGCACCATGAGAAAATATCTTCAAACTAAAATGATTGTTTTGCTGTAATAAATTGAACCATATGTACACTATGTTATTCAATCCTTTTTCTTCAAGGCATAAATTGATATTAAAGAACATTTAAGTCATAACACATGGTTATCCAGGCATGAACGAGGCAATAACCCATATAAGTTGTCAAGGTGAAGCCAAAGCATTTATTAGAGGTTTGTGTTGTTTTTGAAAAGTGCACGGTTGGATAAACATGGATTAGTGCTATTATGCTGCTACGATGACTCAAGTGTGTTTTTACAGTGTCAGTAATTTTTATGTTTAAAAATCACTGGTGCAGTATATTAGCTATAATTTATGTTTATCATCTTGTGTACTCTAATAGGTTTCAACAAACCATTTAACACTTCAGCTTGTGCATATACATTACTTAATAGGTATTTATCTTAAAAAAGAGATACTTAAACGGGACTTTCAAAGCTTGCAACTGCATGCTAAGAGCAAATACTGCAGTCAGGCACATTAACTTTTTTCCTCTGGTCTGCATTTAACTTTGAACAGTGTGACCACACAATTTCTTTGTACACTTTGTTCCCAACTGAAGCAAGAAAGATATAACATCTCTAAACCCCATCAGCCTGAATGACATCAAAATCCCTGACATGAAGTGTCCGTCACACTTACTAAGTAGAATAGATGTGATAAAGCCAACGCAGCTGAAAATGCCAATAACTTCCTGTCATCAGAGGTTACCCTTTCAGGATAGCATAGGACTTCATGCTTTCCTAGTTAAAGAATATTATCAATAGTAGTAGACTCTATATATCTTTTGCTCTTCTCTTTTGTATCTTGGCTTACCTATTTTTAAAAATCATTTTCCCCTTCTTATAACACTCAACACTTTCTTTGGGGAGCAACCTCATCTATATGTAAAAGAGTCGGGAAAGGCAATATTAAAGAGAGGAGAACTGAGGTAGAAACTCCCACTCAGAGAGGGCTTTTGGGTGGCAGTGGATGAGTTGTGTGTAATTTATGATACTATTGAGTGCTTCAGAAAACATATTGCTTATTATATGGGTTGTGCTGATGATGTATTTCTGTTCTAGATAGTTTAGGTTTGAATTACTAGTGTTTAGTTCTTTATAAAGGAGATTGATGACAATTTAAAAGTTTGGTCTTTTGTGGCAGGGAGGGTTCTCCTGCAGTTTCCTTAAGCTAGCTATTAGTCAGTAATTTGGAGAAAAAAGCCAAACAAATATTAATGTAAATTCTGTTTACCAATCTCATAAAATGCTTGATTCATTCACAAGTGAGGTCATTTCAGAGGAAGAAAAAGAGTTGATGCAGAACCCTGAGATTATGGACATGCTGATCGGGTCTGTAATAGATTTTTACAAAGAGGCTATCAATTCTCCTGACTCAATCAAGCATATCTGCTGGCTGAGTTGGCAAATAGGGAGGATTTATTACTCACATGGGAAAAATCAACCAAGATAGACCATTTGATATTGCAGACTACTTTTTTGTAGTATTAAACCTAAATAAAGAAATATTGATATAATTTAGAGAACATTCCTAAGTGCCTACAAACAGAAAACTTACTCCTTCAAATTTAATTTTTATAGAAGTATGTTTACAAATTTCAGATTTTGGTTGATACTTGTAATAATTACACATACATAGAAATTGTCTTTTTTTAATATTCACCTATTTAATAATCAACTACCAACAAGCCGAACCTTACTTTTTATTACACGTAAACAAAATACGCCATTTTCAGTGCTTCAGAGTACACATTTCCAACACTTTTCAGCAAGATGTATTGCTTCCTTACGTGTTACCTTCTGCCAGAGCATTGTGCAAGTTTATTCTGTTGACATTTTTAGCAGTTTTGATGTTCTGTGCAGTAGGTGATGCAACATAATCTGTGTTTGATATGTTTCCTGGAAGCATTACTTATTCATTTTGTTACAGTACTCCCTGCAGACCACACAGGAGTGTGGTCCCATTTCACAAGTACTATGCAAAAGCATAATGGAAGAGTGTTTCTGCCTCAGGGAACTTAACAGTCTTACTACTACATATTTAGAAAGAATTGAAAGCGTGGTATTTTCCCTGGTAAACACAGACAAGGAAGTCAGAACTACATTTTTGTGGAGGTCTGTATGGTGTCTTTAGTTTTTAGTGGTTTGCAGTCTAAGAAAGCGTGATTTCACATGTCACAACAGAAGTAAGAGACTTTGGAGCAAAACTGATGTTACCATCCTCATGCCGACATGGCTTTTCACTTTCCACAGCAAAACTCTTACAACCTTCCCCTGGGGGAAAGACCACAGATCCCCATTAGTCTCATCTGGAAGGCTTTTCAGAGCTGCTTTTAATCCTGTGCAAAATTTCAGAGGCTTTCCTGTGAGTGTGGGGAACCAGGATGCTGCGAAGGCCAGTTACTGCCCATGGGACGGATGGCCATGAGCCGAGGGCTGAGCTGCAACAAGGCCAGCAGGGCAGAGGCATCACTGGGCCTGGTGCGGCAGTGCTTGCTGCGATGACAGGCAGGGCCGCTTGTCAACCCAGATTATCAGGCAAGCTGACGATCAAGTGAATTTATCAAATTCACTGCTATTACCAATCTTAAAATTATGTAAGGTATTAGAAAATCTCTTCTTTTTTGCAGGTCTCTTGATGGTAATGGCTGTTGCAAGTGGCTGCATCATCAATGTGAATTTTTTTTCTCACTCTCTGGTGGGAGCTATTCTGTTTTTGCTGGCTATGTTGGTACCCTTCTGTAGTCTTTCAGCAATTCTTCAGGCTCAGGTGAATGAATGAATTGCTTTCAAGTGTCTGCATTTCTTGCTGTCTGAATAGTTATAAACAGTAGGAAGTTGTTGAATTACTTTATGGGTGGAAAATCTGAGCTGAGTTCTTTGGGCACACATAGGAGCAATGGAGAAAGACCACATCGTGGCTTCTGCTATTGTGCTTCAAAGATCTCTGATGATACCATCTACTGTAGCCTTACATGTCTACCTCAGAAAGCACTGTCCTCTTTCTGTCCCAGTGGCTGTTTAAAGTAGTCATCTGGAAGAGTAGTAAAAGTTACAAGTCTATAGAACAAAACGGATAAAGTTGAAACTCAGGGAGAAATGTATGAAGGGATAAGCAGACAAGGTTACCTTATTTTTTATTACTTACTGGAAGTGCCTTTCATGTTGTCAAGATACCCTAAATGGATTTAGGTTTCAAAGAAACAGTTAAAAAAAATAATATCTAGAGGTTCTGATTTTGTTGAGGCTGTACCTGTCCAGTCATAGCTCCCCTGTTTCAGAAAGGATCTTGAGAAATTGGACAGTCCTGTAGAGACCTCTTAATATGGTTAGAGTTCTCATGTACATGACCTAATGGGAGAAGTTGAGGGAGCTGGTTTTATTTATTCAAGTGCAGTGGTTACTAAGGGGAGATTCAGCTGAAGCCTGCAGCTGCTTGAATAGAATTATAAAGATTATGGAGCTGTTCTTGGTACTGAGAAATGATATAGCAATGGGAAAAAAAATCATGTGTTGCAGTTTAGAAGGTTCTGACTGGACATTAGGAAAGTCTCTGAGTGGCATGGAACTGGAATAGTTTCCCAAAGACCATGGGATCTCCATTCTTGGAGGTTTTCAAGACTCAGCTAGGCAAAGCCATGGCTGACCTGATCAGCTCTTGGTAATAATCCTGCTCTGAGTTGGACCTTGTACTAGACGGCATCCAGATTCTTTCAGACAGCATCTCTATGATCTATGAAATACAATCCTTCAGTTTTCAGCTGGATTTCCTTTTGATTGTGATTTTTCCCCAGAGATTCATTCTTTCTCATTTTAAAATTGTTTACTGTGACAAAGTGACAATATTCGGTCTAGATTTCCTCTTGTCCAAGTTCCAATTAAATCCACATGAATGTTCCTTACCTTTAAGACCTACAAAATAGGTTAAACACTATTTGGCTTACATTTTCTCTTTCTCATCTTTGTCTTTCCTTGAGGGAGAAGTTTGTTTCCAATTGCTGATGAAAGCCCATTTTGAGCATGAAAGAGCTAGAAGCAAAGTCTTTGCTGTAGAGGGCTCTCAGGCAGAAAGCTCAATAGAAGGATATTGGAGGATGCTTTTTTATGACAATTTTTTTTAGTGCTGTGCCTGTGAAATTGGAGACCTGGCGTATGTCCACAGTAAAAACTGTAGGTCCAGCTGGGCCTAAATCGGTAGCAGAAGTGATGTGGCAGGGCTGGTATAACTGTTTGTGTAAAACCAGCCTGAAAGGCCTAGCAAACACAGTTCTTGAGAGTGCCTGGAATTTATTTTTTCTCTATACCATCTCTTTTTTTTTTTTTTTTTTTTTTGCAAGACCCTTACTACCTGAGAGAATTTAAAGTTGGTTTAGTTTGAGTGTTTAAAATTACAATAATCTTCTATTGCATGGAAAGCTTAATGCTATTAAAGCTAGAGGGACTGTACATGGAAGCAGGATGTTCAAGAGCTTGATGTCAGCCCTATTCTCAGTCAATCAAGATTATCTTAGGTGGCTTTTCATAACACCGCTGACATTGTTATAAGTAGATCAGCTGTAAAATATGGGAAACAATGTAAATATTATGTTCAAATGTTGAAATTATATTATTTAATTGAAAAATCAAATCACAAAGCAGTTTGGTCAAGTCTATATATTTAGATTTTGTCCTGGTCAGATAGGTAGTTTACATTTTAAAAGGTTAAGTACTGTTATACCTATGTGAGAAAAGGAGTTTGCCAAACTTAATCAAAGGTTTTTGATTATTTATTCTCCACTCTCAATGATGAAAATGTAATTTTATTCTTACAGAAACAAAATTCTAAGAATGGATGCATATTTCTTCAGTAAGGTCCTCTTTTTCACTGTTATGCAAGAAATGCAGACCATGCTGAATTTCTCTTTTGTTACTGCCCACGGCAATCCTGGTCTTGCATAACGGAAGAAGAGACAGAACAGTTTTCTAAGAAGCAAACTGTTCAAAAGAAGAAATATACTTCCATTTCTTTAAATATCTACATATACAAATAATAAACACACATGCATATATATACATATATAAATAATGTGTGTATATATAAAGTAACAGTAAATATTTCAATCTCATTCTTTCAGTTCTTATGTTGTTCATCTGCTGACTACTTAAAAATAAATCTTTGACTGTGCACAGAGGTGTGGATCTAACTCTGATATTGATGGAAAGTTTCTTCTACCAAACGAAGTGAAGATGGTATTAATAGTGAAGGGAACAGAACACTGTACCTTACTCATCCCTTCTCCCCTGATGCCCATCTACTATAGGATTATTTTTTATTATAATTTGATTGTGGCTTTGGACCCATGGTTAATATCAATAACTCAAAACTGGGAGCACTGCCTGTTTAAATGCACAATATGATATTACTTCTGTCCTGGAGAATTTGATCATCTAATTTGAGGAAAAGATAAATTTTGAGGGGTAAGAGTAGAGAAAAAGGAGAAGCATTAAGGACAATAAAAGTCGTAGCAACTGTATGAATAATTTCTTCCATTGTTTCTAAAGGATCTTAGAGGGTTTATAAAGTCTGTGGTTCCTACACGCAAGTGCCAGTGTCTTAAATTGTTGCAGCTATGCTTGAATACTGCTTGATACTAATACAAAATCATTTAGCCCTAAATAATATCACTTTGCTAAGACATTTCTTCTCTTCTTTGGATAAAGACATTTGCGCTTAACATATCTGGTTAGCCTCAATAAATTCTGGTTGTTTTCAATAAAATGAAACTGTAAGTATTCACAATACTCACTGTCATATACTGGTTAAGCCCAAATCTGAGATACTTCTCTAAGCCAGTAGTCTAAAAGCTGCATTACATGAACTGGCACAAGACTCAATTCTTTGCTACTTGATGTGTACTCTGGTGTTCGTTAATATCACAAGTAATTCAACTCATAAAAACAAATTGTGAAAAAAAAAATGAACCACTCTAAAGGCCTTTTTCTTTAATTGTAATTTCTTATAAAACAAGAAGTTTTTAGCCTTTCTGATTTGCAAAGCAGTTGCTTGCGTATCAAGCACAAATGTCATACAGAACATCGAAAGCATACAGTTTGGCCACTGTGCAAAAAGGTATTACAAGATACCAGGCGAGACATTTTGTCTGAATTCCAAGGTGGTAAATTTTGTTCACGGGTTTGCTTGTGAAAATTTTGGCTTGTGTGTAAGTCATGTTATGCTCAGAGTTTAGAATATTTTCTAAACAAATACTTAGAGTAAACTATACAAAGTAAGGAACTATCAGCCTTAACAGAAGCAATTCTGACAATTATTTTCATTTTAGCACCGACAATTATGTAAATGTGTCTGGAACAGCAATGGGCACCTTAATTATGACACCTAATTATACCAATTTATTTATACACCTCCTTGAACAACATTTTATTTATAACTCTCCCACTCATTCAAAGACAAGAAAAAGTAAAGCAGAATTTCATAGATGGTTGCTTTATCATTGAAACATAAACACAACATGAACTATTTGAACTTGAACATTCACATGTATAACTTGTCCACATTGTGTTATGTTCTTTTTCTTTTCCAACTTTCAAAGGAAGACAACTTTTTATATCTCAGTATCTAATAGAAACACTTCTATGAAAAAGTGTTTCATTCCTGGCAGAAATCTTTCAAATATGCACCATATTGAGAAAATGCACCCCAAAATGACCTACATTCCCTTAGTTTTTTAAATTTTCACCATCTTCTTGCTAAAAATTATTTCCACTGTGTACATGAAACCAAGAGTTATAAAAATGTCTTATGAAGTGTAAGAACCCAGTTCTCTGCTTGAAAAAATCTTGCAATCTTCCTTCTGGATTATTGTCACATGCTGCATCCTCAATTTTTTCCTTTCCAAGAGAAAAGTGGGTTTTTATAGACAAGCAGCATAGTTCTATGTAAATGATCATGATCAAAGTCCTTACTTAGGACTATGTCTGGGGTAATGTAGTTAATAAATAATAGAAATAATGAATCAGTGATAGTGTCTCATTGCTTTTCCCATTAGACTGTACAGTCTATTAAGTAAAGTATTACAGAGAGTGGCTGTATGCGTCTGAACCTTTCCATCTCTGAATTAACTGAATGGCCTTGGAATGGAGGACAGAGAGCTTCTTGAACATGGAACTTGCTGGAGAAGCAGACTTACATGTGGTTAAGAAGGATATGCTCTACTGTGGGGTTTTTTCCCACTGAACTCAGAGAAACAGGATTTTATAACTATGTTTTTTAGAAATAAGCAAGACTGCTCTAATGAATACACCTGACTTATCAGTTTCTCCTCCTAGAAGACACAAACTTACAAAACCTCAAGTACTGACTAGCACTTGGCTAATGAGGCAGCATTATTATGTCATTATAAAACAGCTCACATGTTCTGAAGAGGTTGCTGATCTTCTCTTTGCATTTCATTTCTTTTCTTTGAAACATTTCTTGTCCAAGCTCTGTAATTGCCATTGAGTCCTTACATTAATTTATTCACTGTTTTCTATCCAATGAAACAGTGATCATTTTGTGGTTTGTTTGGTTGATTGGTTTTTTTTGGGGTGGAGGGGGGTGTTAAATTGGTTTAACATGCGCTGTGACATTGGAAAATAGGTTTTTTTTAGTTCACTCATTTGTTAAAACAAACGTCATTTTTGTGTCCCAGAAGAAAAATCTGAAGTATAGATCTTACATTTGCATGCATCTATTGTGCCTTAAGCTCACTCATTTATATTTCCTGACAATACTCTCACAATATGTTTTTTTAACACTGTTACAAGTTATTGTGTGACATGTCCCAACCATACTGTAATTTAAAAATTATAGTCCAAGGTGCTGCCATTATCCCCAAGATTCCTAGTGTAGAATGAATCACAGAGCCAGAGGTTTACATTTCAGTAATTGTGACTGGCACAGCTCTTTCTAAAACTTCATTTGTACATTTAGTATGCCTAATAGCTTCTGGTCCCCAAACTTGATATATTTCTTCATTTACATACAATTAAAGTTATATTTTCAGGCATGAGGGTTCAAAGTTACCTCACCAACAATAAGAGGACTAAAGCTGAATAAAATGGAGATGGCAAATTTTTACCAGGAGGAATCAGACAGAACTAGACAGAGTAAGAAAGTAGAACAAGACTGAGAACAAATTTGACAAATTCTGATTTTGACATAAACCTTCCACTTTTTTCCCCCCCTTTCTGCTTCATTTGTCTCATACTTTTTTGCTGAAGTTTTTTTCAGTAAACCAAAACCTACTCTTTTCATAGCTGTTGTTTGAGAAGCTCTGGACAGAATTTCACTTCAGAATTATAACTTCAACATTTATGGGAAAGTAGGATCCAGAACAAAACACGGTGTCCAAAATTCACATCTGACTTCAGATCAGAGCCTGAAACTTAGAACCCAGCACAAGAGCACTTGAAGCTGGGGAAGGTCTTGCTCTAAACCTTTAATACGAAGAATGCAGGAGTGGACACTTGTAGATGAGTACTTTGCTTACAAACTACAGGAAACGGTACCATTCTAAGATGACTACTAGCTGGATCATGGTTTGTTTTCATAAGAAATATATACAATATATTCGTGAGTGTCCTCCATGGGGCTGATTCTAAGACAGAAGCACATGGACGATACCTTCCCTTTTGGCAGATTTGTTTTCAAATTGGTATCAGTAATTTGGTTCCATGGAAAGAATAATGTCTAGGTAAATAATGGAGCTGAGACTGAGAGTGCTGAGTTTGGAGCCCTAGAACAACAGAATATTTCTGATGACTCTCAGCTGGATGGTGGTATTTTCTCACATAAGTGCTGTAAAGATACGTTAAAGAATTGCAGAGCCTTTCAAAGCTCTAAACAACTTGCTTCCTGCATGTCATTAAGAGTGCTGAGGATATCTACAATGCATCTGTTCACAGGTATGCACAGGCATCCCTGAGAAAGCTTTAAATCATATAGCCTGGAACTCTGTAGTCTTGAAGTCATAGCAGTGTAGGCTTCAGCTGCCAAGAACCTGTCAGTGTTCTGGTGGGCTTGTGCAGTCTGCTGTAATACCTGAACTGTTTTGATACATGAGCTAGTTGAAAGATGTTTATATGAAGTGCAGTTCTGTGCACCTGGGTGACAATGAACACCCTTCACTTTGTAGCTGCAGTACAGATCATAATATAAAAACCCACATATGGGTACATGGAAACATTCATAAGTAGAACTATACCATCTGCCTACAAGTTTGCACTCAGTTTCTTACCAGTGAACAGAAGTACCGTTACATTTGCCTTGTGAAACTGCTTGTAGCTGCTCAGTAGCTGCTCAGTTCATATAGTCCATACAACTGCTGTCCTTGAACGACTGGGATGTAGGAACAGGGAGCACTGCTTGTGACATGGCAGTCCAGACTTCTTGACTCCTATTTGCTCAGAACCGCTATACTTTTGATATAGTCTGCAAGAACAGCAAGTTTCAAGTTCCTTAGCATAGTGGGTTCATCTTTGTTTCTCTTTTTACACCATCAAGAAGTTGTTATGTTAAAGACTGCTTATAATTTAGATATGGCCTACTTGTAGGGAGACATATAAAAAAGACAAATAAGTTCAATCATATTATTATGAGAAGTAGAAAGGAATGTTTTAAATGTCCAGTTCATTCAGAATCTCCCACTCATCTCTTTAACAGCATGCATTACAAACATAGAGAATACAACTTGTAATTTTTGCTACAATACTCAGATTATCAAAGTTGTCATTAGGTAGGGATTAGAGTGGATGCACTGGAGTGGATGCACCAAGAGAAAATGAGTGTCCAAGTCCTTTCAGTAGCTTTGGAAATTTCAGTCGTGCAGTCAAACCTTATAACTTTTGAGTCACTGACATACGTATTACTCACTTCACTGATCTGAAGAGGAAAAGACAAATAAAAACAAAACCACCACCTCCAGTTAAGGAATTCCTTCAACAACAAGGAATCTTTAAATGTGCACTCATTTGGCAGCAACATTATTGTAAGATGATTACACAGCATATGAATGTTTATTGCCTGACTTTAAGATGCACAATGTAAGATTAACGATTGTAGTGTTTTTTTCTATAAATGCTGTATTTCTGCTATTGTGTTTGCAGAATACAGCTAGATAATAATTGATTCTGTGACAGGGATTGGCTAATTTGCCAACAGTATAGTATAAAACACATTTATACAGTCAATTACACCCCAGTGCATGGCCTATTTGCTTTATAATTTCATAAACTTGCCAGCAATTTAAATAAAAAAGTTCCATTAAATTATCATATCATGTGATAGAATGATATTGCCAAGTATATTAAACCATGTGTGTTCAGCCAGAATTAATTAAATATTATTACTTTTTTCTTATTAACACATTGAACCTATCCTTCCTACTCAGTACTAGAAATAGAAGCCTATTAGTGAACAAAGTAAACTTAAGGGCAAAGTTTAAACATTTTCCTGAGGGTACTTCATTAAGATTCCTAGTTCTTTTGTTTAAACATTTGCTCATGGTAAATGTACTTGTATTGTGAAAATATTTTATGTCCTTGGATATGAATACTGGAAAAGTTTAAAGGTAATCTTTAATAATAATATTCAGACATTTGAGGCAGATCTGATCTTACTTTTCTCATCCATCTTAGGAGACTCAGAAATAACTCAGAATGTATTTAATTTCTATATTTGTTCTGAACTTTATTCCTTACTTATTTTTTGTCATGTTTTGGTAGCCTTATGAGGTAAGAAGAAATATTAATGATTCAGCATGACCATTATCTGAAGTCTCCACATCTCCCATGTTCAAACAGTGAAATTAAAATAGGAAATACCCAGTTCGTATGAAGTACATTAACAAGATGGCTCAGGGGAACTTGTTATTTGAAGAAGGTGGCAACAAACAGTGAGAATTAACATTTTCATGTAACTTTAATACAAATTGACCTGCTGAGTTATAAAACAAAAACTTCTCAACAGCCTGTACTGTGCTCACACAAACATGCCTTCTCTCTTTCTCTCTTGTCAGGAGTTGGAGTTTCAGGCACTGTCTGAGCTCTCCTGGTTTCGAAACACAGGGGATCTTTTTAGGGAAAGCTTTATCTTCTCATTTTTAAAAGACTTTTAGAAAACCCCCAATTTAAAAAGTGCAGCTTTGTGATTACTGGCATGCATTTAGTTTAATAAGATAGTGTGTTTGAAAGCGGTTAAGCATATCTTTAACAGCAGTCTACCAGGAATCAGCAGAAATAATTACCGTCAAGATTTAATTATGTCAGACAAGAGTATCTGTCCTGAATAACAGTGTCGACAGTAGAAGCTGGCATTGCTGTATGTTGAAGCCAGCTCTCTGTATACTTCTGTTAAACATAGTGTTAGCTCTTCTGCTATGATTGGCTTTAAATTAATATAATTGAACACATCAAAGCAATGAACAGGATTATGTATGATACAGAAAGAAAGGAATATGAACAAAAAGAATCTTTTGGAAGAACTGGCCTTGGCCCTTTTCTCACACGCAAGGCATTGATCAGAAACATCGCAGCAGGTTAATGCAGGAGCAGTACTGTAAGTCAGTGTAAAGGAGATCAGAATAGGACTTGCTGCGTTTATGTGTAACAGTCTGTTCTTTACCTGCTCCTGCCTCTTAATATGAACTTCAGAAATGAAGTAAAACTATTTTGACTGTGGTGACATTGACTTTCTGATTTTTAAGGAAGGCTTTCATTAGAATATCTCCAAACTATGCAAAATACTATAGTTTGTGTTGGTGCCAAACCGAAATATGAAGTTTTTGATTATTCAAGTGAGTGGTGTTATTGAGCAAAACAAATCTATAATCTGAGTAAATATTACACAGTATGATTAAAAAAGCTTAAAAAAGAAAGAAAAAAGAATTGTACTAGACTTAATTAAGGCTTCAAGTAAAGCTTGCTTTTATTGGCAATTTTTTTGTCGCAACAAGAAAACTAAAAATTAAGAGGATGGTTGGCAGCAATATTGATATGCTAATGGATAAACATGCTAATTTAGAAAAAAACTAATCAGCAAAGACATTACTAATGGAAATGTACTGGAAAATGGCTAATGCTGTATGCAGACCTGGTATCTACAAAATTAAGAAGAACTCATTTTGTGTTTATAATTGTAACTTGAAAGCTAAGCCTTGATCTTCTCTCTGCTTTGCTTTGGTTAGTATTTAAAGATATTTCAGATGACCTGGCCTGGTACCATGACACCTGTTTAGCTTCTCTATAATTATGCTGCTAAAATTACATGTTCTGTTTACTGAAAGGAGAGCTAAAAAACTTACATTTTTTTCTATCTAATTTACCAGTGTCTCCAGACAAAGAGACCCTTCAAATTAAAAAGTATGCATGAGTCTGGTCTTCTGGCTGAGGTGTGGTAGAACATCTCTGTTTATTGGTACTATGTGTTCACTATGTCAAGATTTGGAAGAGTAATGATACTTTTTAGCAGGGTCTGCTGTGACAGGACAAGGGGTAATGGTTTTAAACTAAAAGAGGGTAGATTTAGACTTGACATACGGAAAAAATTTTTTACAATGAGGGTGGTGAAGCACTGGCACAGGTTGCCCAGAGAGGTGGTGGAAGCTCGGTCCCTGGAGGCATTCAAGGTCAGGCTGAATGGGGCTCTGAGCAACCTTATCTAGTTGGAGATGTCCCTGCTCACAGCAGGTGGGTTGGACTAGATGACCTGTAAATGTCCCTTCCAGCCCAAATGATTCTGTGATTCTATGATTCTATGATTTTGGCACCAGGGTGAGACTTTGAAAATACTTAGTGTTGGCTCTGCTTTGTTTACATCTTAATCGACGACTTTAGTTGCAGCGGAGTTAAACCAGTTCTAGGCATTTTCTGACATCCCACTATCACTGGTGTGCATTGTTTTTTTTCCCAGAGATGGCTGTTCTGAATACATTTCTAGTGGGTACACACTCTGCTTCCAATTTTAGCCTGCATTTTGAGTGTAGTGCTGTAAAACAGCATATTAGCTTATGGTATCAAGGTTTTCTGAGGTGTTTTTAAGACTCATAATCTTTTCTGAGTTCGAAACAGTGTCATTCAAAGCTATCAAAGAATTAAATAATGGATATTGTTTTGCAAGAGTTTTCAGAATTTTCCAGCGTGTTGGGAATTTGTAGAGGACAAAACTTACGTGCTTGGAGTTGTACAGTCTGTAACGTTGAAAATGATTGCAGGTTGGAAATGGTTCAGTTTAGGTAGAGTTTGAAGGTCTGGGTTACGTGAACTCAAGGTCCAAGGGAACATTTTAACTACTAATCCTGCATATTCTCAAACCACTTTAGACTGTTTTCATGTAGTCTGATTTCGTATATATTTGAAAGAAACACTGGGATATGCTGGAATTAAGACTGCCTTTAAACACACATATACTTAACACCAATGGAAGGAAATCTTTTCTCCCTGTCACAGCCAACAGGTCTCCAAATTTTACCCTCCCCTGAGAGATAACATGTTTCAAATGGCACAGATGTACATAAGTTTAGTCGGACTAATGCAAACTTTTGAAGCTTATTTATTTTGTTTTCGTAGTGTTATTTCATGTAAATCATGAAGAATAGGCTTTCTTTAAATTGAAACGCACTTGTCTTAAGGCAATATGGATGTATTGCATAGAGTTAACTAATATATAATAAATTTAAATCAGTCAGTATGCCTTGTAACATAAAGCTAGTTCAGAAGACCTATTGACACTGGAAAATTGCTCAAGTCTAATATTTATAGAATACACCTAAAAAGGCCTAAATGCTCAAGATTTTTCTAAGTGAAAAGAATTCTTAAAGAATTTTCATGTCCTAATAAACCCCAGGATTTCATGTTTTATGTCCTGAAACCGCAAATCAATTAGTATAACTCCCCTGGCTCTAATTAAATGCATAGTAAATTGTGATGATTCTTTTTTTAAGGATAACAGAAGATATCTATAAAATTAAGAAGAACCAATCTTTTTGGCAAGGTGTTGGCCTAGCGGGCCTCCAAAGAACCCTTCAAATCTGAACTATTCTATAGTTCTGTGATTTTTGGTACATAAATGAGGGACAGTCAGGACACCTGCTTCAAAAGTCTGTTCCTGGCTTGAAGTAAAATATTAATGTAGCTGCCTCCTAACATGTAATATTTTTCTAGTGAATCATCTTTGATTAACATTATAATGTTACAATACTATAATGAATTCCCTAAATACTTTGTAGATAAATCAGGTCAGGAAGACATCAAAAATTACTTTAGGTAAGATTATAGTTTGTAATTTATTGTTTATTACTAACTGTAGCTCAGTATTTCTAAAACACTTTTTCACTCATTAAGTAAATAGATCACAAGCTTTGCTGTAGGTGACGTAGGAGAATTTTTCTTTTAAAGACAGATTCTGGTTAATTACTGCTTGGTTGCTGTTATGGCAGGTCAAGTGATTCAGTACAATGCGTTCTATTATATGCTTTGGATTTAGCAATACTGGATATAGATGAGTATGAAAGTTACTAGATGTAATCTTACTTAAATCTACAAAATTCTTTTTACAGGGTAGTATTTATGTGTTATCCACATCTCACAGGAAATGGTCACTTGCCTCTTCACTTTAAATATTCAAAGATTTGTATATAAATTGGCTACCCATTCAAAGTACAAATCTCATCAACAATGTAATTGCAGAAATATTACTGAAGTCCTCTTATAGCAAGTTTCAGTGGTAGTATAAAAGACAGGGTTAAAGTATGAATGGCAGCTAAATGATTGCCAAAGTATTGTTTAACCTAATCAGAGATAATGAGCCTTAGTGGATTTAAAACTGCTTATAAACAACCAAGTATTAGTCACAAAAATTCATACTTGGCTCCTCGTTGTATTCTGAAGACAGAGACCAATTTGTACAATTTGTTCTGAAGACAGCTCCCATTGTACACATGGGGTTTTTACTTTCATTGTTGGTGTCAATGCATTTCATCTTTGACTTTAGATAAATTGTCAAAATGTACAGTCCTTTGCAGTGGTTCTTCCTGTAGAAATATAAGGATCATCTTTGCAACTGGTTGACAGACCACATGATCTATTGTGGATCCTTTTGGACTTATTTTTTATTATTTCTATTGAAATAACACCTTGTCTTTACCTCATTCTTAACTGGAAATAGAATATTATTGCACTGAATAATGAGTTACATGCCACCATTTAAAATACCATTAAGTATAAGTATCTCTCCCCATAACTGTAATTCTATAGGTGCTTAAACAAAAGAAATACTATAGACCTTTTTGAAGGATGATTTTTGAGGAAGGTGACACATACATTACTCAAGCATAAGAAATACAAATAGCTGTAAGATATTTATGCCTTTTACAGGCATTCTAACCTTTTTAGAAAATGGCTATAATTTGAAGATATAATGTGAAGGGAGTGTTCTTAATGCTACATTAATTACAAGGGCTCGCTTTCATTCCCTCTTTGGAGACATTTTTGTATTTTTATATAAAAAGATGCATATAATATTGTGGCTATAATGAGCTTAATGTAACTGGAAGCTATCAGATAAGATTGTGTCAAAATTTCAAATACAAATAGCACCAGAAAAATCATCTGTATGCCTGAATGTCTTTGTATCTCACATACTGAAAACTTTTTTCCTTGCCACTAAGTGGCACTGTATTATTTGTAGTTGGCTGTTTAGGTCATATTAAAAATCCTTTGGGCCAAATTTATTCCTGATACAACCTCATTAAGGCAATGGGGTTACATGTGAGATGAATTTGGCCCAGAGTTTTAAAGGCACCTAATTCTAAAGCATTGCTGTAAATTTCTATTGTGGAGGCCCAGGAGAAAAATAAAAATCAGTTAGTATTTAATCTTGCAAGCAGCTGACCCTTTCATTTGGTGTTTAGCTGTTTCATTATAATTTTTTCCTATCAAATTAGCCCTAGTTAAAAAGGATCATCTTATCTATTTCAGTAGGACTGTCAGTAAATTTTTATTTAAAAATGGATGAGCCCTGTGCTCTTCGTGTTCACCCTTGATTTTCATTAATATTATATATTTTGAAATGTATGTAAATGTGAAAAAGTCTGCTATTGAAAACCTTGTTATGCTCTTGCAAAATACGTCAAGGAGTAAAGAACTGAAGATGTTCAGGTTTGTCCAACATCACCCTTTACTCTATTTCTTGTTTCCTTACAGTGATAGAAGACTAAATAGGCACATGAGAATTTTCAAAACAGTGCTTAAAGTCTTTTTTATCTTTGACTTACCGCTGTGCAGAAAGCACAGAAATGTTACTAAGTCTTGAGACACCATAAACATTTAAGAAAAACTCCTTACACCTTTGACATAAGACAATCCTTTCCTTCTTAATATACATATAAATTGTCACTTGCTTAGATAGCAAAAGAAAATGACAGCTATTTTCCTGAATCTTTAGTGAAGAGGTAGTTTATTTAGCCCTTTATATATGAACTGAGAGTTTTATTTGGGAACCAAGGACTGTGTTCATGTCCAAGAGCACCTAACTCATTGGCTTCATGCAGGCCAAGGGACGTGTGCATGAGAATATAACATGACCTGAGATCTCTGGTGAAGGAAAGGATGTCCGTATGTCAAAACATTACCTTTAGAGGTGGGACTCCATGAGTGCTCTGCCTGGGTCTTGCAAATATTTCCCTTTCTGTTTTCTATCGCGCACCTACATTGTCTGTTCTTCCCATAATAGCAGTCCAAATATTTCTTTAGTAGTAGGTCTTAGCACTGCATTATCAATACATGCCAGTATATTTTGAGTCAATTTTGTATTTTTTTCTGATGAGAGCTAACTGATCATTTGTAAAATGGGAGAGATATTACTCCTTAATTCTTTGTGATGTTGGACTCCTTGTGGATTATTTCACCGTTGTTTCTGAAATACCTTGAGGATTTTGGATTGCAGATAACTGTGGAAGCGTATGATTTATTATCATTTGGATTCCTCACTTTCTTCACAGTGTTGAATTTGTTAAAAACAGGAATATTTTTTTCTATATCTAATACTAATCCTTGTTTAAGGCTTACTGGTTTTCTGAGAAGCCCAAAATGACAGAAACTGTATGAAAGTGGCAAGGCTAATTGTGAGAGATTTAACTTTTTATTAGGGCATTTGATATAGTCAACTAAAAAAGAGGAGCTTTTGGACACACCAATATCATCTCAATTGTACATAATAATTTTGGACATTAGAAGCAGAAACAATGGTGATTAAAACTGTTCTTGCAATGTGTGTGGAAGCCTTGGAAATCTGTCTTACATTATGTGACCAAACCAGGAACTAGTGGGAAACTTTCAAATGTTGCTTCTTTATTGTATCTTTAATCTGGCTTTGAAAACATAAACTCAGGGAATAAACTCAAATATTAGAATAATTGCTTCTCTGATATTAGAATTTAGAGTGCTGACAAATACACTTTTGTGTGTTTCTGTTTGGCATGTTGCTTACTTGTTTTTATTATGAGTAAATATATGAACAATGTATACTTGACAGGATGACAGTAGAATCTCTTACAAGTACTTTCCTTTTAGCAGTGTCTGTCCATATCTGTTTTCTGATTTAGCTGCCAGTGTTAGCCACAATAAATTAATATTCAGACATCTCAGGAAAAATGTCCTGGCTTGGAGAACTCCTGCACTTTCATATTCGTCCTGGCTTTTAACCAAAACTTGAAAATAGTGAATATAAGATTAATGTAAAACATTGTACACACTAAGAAAATTATCTGAAAAGGATGCTTAAAGGGAACAGTTTTAAAAACAGCTTAAGTTTGGAGCAGCTGACTTGGCTCTTGAAGTTCAAATCTATCCCCAGCAGAAAATTTGTTTGCAAAATGTGTTGGGCTAGCATGTGTCTACTGCGTGTGGTGCCATTCTTTAGCTGGATCCACATGAACTGACTAACTTTGGAACTGGAATTGTGCACGGACTATGAGAATCAACACTGAGAATGGTGTAGTGTTAGCGTTGTTGACAGCATATTGCAGATACACATGCTTGGGTTTATCCAGCAGAAGTTTGACGATCTCTGTACTGATGTTCATTTTAATATCATTCTTGGCTATATTTTCTGCATGGATAGCCTCCTGTTACATGGTACAGTAACCGGAAGCTACATCATTACTTACCCAGGCTGAACCTGAAAGAGCAGTAAATCCCATCATGATTGCTAAGTTTACTTCCTGGAATGCTCCATGCATGAAGTATCATTGTGCTTTTTCTCTTGCTCAGTAGTTTTTCGTATTAGTCTGAGCTGCTGCAATCTTATTTCTGCAGAGTATCTTTATATTAGGTATCCAATGTAATCATTGGACCTCTGACAATGAAATCACTGCAGTTTAAGGCCATTAATAAGGTCAGTCTAACAACATTTAAGAACTGATCTCGTAGTTCTTTGCTGACATCTGTGTTCATGAACCAATTGCCGTTTAAAGATCCCATCTGACATTTTCAGCTGATAACCATTATGCCATTATGATGAGTCCTATGAGTTCTGTAGCCACTGTATTTATTATATTTTTGTCCTTCCCACTTGTTATAAAAAGCCTTCAGGTTCATTATTTCATTCTTGTAAGGGTTGAGGAGAAAAAAAAATATTTTTTTTTTTTGGACCATGGATCTACTTTTTTTTCTAGTGCTTCTCTTTCTCTGGTGCTTCTCTTCCCCTTAAAAAAAAAAAAGAATGACCCCTCGTCTGTAGTTTGTTATAAGATGCTATATTTATTTTGAATCTGTTGACTGGCATACAGAATGTTTCTAAATAAGGAATAGGAGATAAGGACTTTTGGAGTTAGTATAATCAATGTTTTCATACAGGATACACAGAGATGTTTTAAACAATGCAAAATCAAATCCAATATAATAAAAGACTATCGTTTTATAAATTACACATGAAAATACATATAAAGTAATTTCTAATGCATACCTGCATAAAAGAGTATTATGTCCCCAATCTGTCTTTGGTAAAAAGCTATCTACTCTCAACTGCAGTAGAAGTGTTAACTCTCTTCCTCTATCATCTTCCAGGAATAAGAACTAAAAAGCAAATGAAGTCTGCTGTATTTGGCTCATAGCATGTAACAGTAGTAAAAATATGTATTAAAGAAAGAAAATCTATGCTAGCCAGTTTATCCAAGAATGAATCTTTAAGCTCTTTGCCCTCTGATGAGTATCTGGAATTCCAGCTGAACTGTCTGGGAGCTAAGAGCACAATTCTGCAGTCAGATGATAAGTTCTGAATGCAAGAATACCACGACTGGGCAAAAAGAAATCTACCATGAGGTCAACTGCTGAAAGTGAGTACAAATGCACAAACTGATTAATGCAAGATAGGGCATGTCTCTGTGAGAAGATGCCTATGTTTAATATGTAGTATGAGATGTTTCTAAAAAAAGAGGCTTCACCAAGCATTTGCTTCATGTCACAGATAGAAAGGATAATACAAAGTGTTATTTGAGTTTGTTTAGTGGTAAGGGGGAAGATGGCACACCACCTTGTCTTGAACGTTACACTGAATTAACACATCTTCGCCCTACCACTCATCCCACGTTCCTTTCTATATATATTGTCTCTATTGACTGCACGCTATGGGTATTATCTCACATCTGCGGTAGAACAGGCATTTATCCTACCGTTCATATGTGGTAACGAGAGTTTTGTAGAGAATTCAGTACTTGCTTTCTGAGATTATGTATCTCAGAGTGCTGAATGCTGGTTCACACCAAGTCTGTGAGGAGGCTTGGAGTCATACCCGTGATTTACGAAGACTGCAGCCTACGCACACCTACAACTTACCCATACTTAGAGAGATCATAGAAACCTAAGTAGATGGCACGGTAACCTAAATATGTAGCACCTGGGGTTTTGCACGTTTTCTCAGGCCCTTTTAACTCTGTTCCTATATGGTTTTTTTGCCATTCTATGGGTTGGCTGACCAATGTATGAATAAAACTGTGAGACGTGCTTATCATTTGTATCAGGGCCAGTATCTCCCACACACACCTACCTAACCGGCAATGACCTACATAAATCCTCACATAAGTTACTTTAAGTTATGTGTCAAGCTGCAGGTGTTTCTGTGCTAGTCAATAAAGGTTGTTTTTTCAACAAAGCTTGTTATTTTCCTGATTCTTTCAGTTTAGAAAACTTGATGAAAAAAAAGTCTCTATGATTTTGCAGAAATAAAGGTTTGCAATCCACTGGTTTTTATGGAAGTTGAGAATGCACCAGTTCCTGATGGTGTAATGGCATGCTTTAATTATTTTTAAGCAAAATTGAGGGCTGGCTGTTGCTGCCAAAATTGATTCACCAGTGCTGCTTCTCCTAACAATTTGAAGTACGGAGCTGAGAAGCTCAGTGCTGGGTTTTTTGTGATGATAATTCTAGATCACAGCTCAATGTGTCTTTTGAATCTTGTTTTTCAAAAAATAATTTCTTTTATATAGTTAATTGTTAAAATGATAGGCATTGCCTTGGTTGTTTTAAACTTTTAAAAGCCTCTCTATTCAGAAGTGTTCTTTAGAGCCTGTGCAAGTGTTGATAGTAGGTCTGTCTTTGACTTGCATAGCCTAAATGGGCTACAGAAGAGCTCAGAAAGAGGAATTAGCTTTGGACAGTAGGCAATACAGTGTGAAAGTGCATAGGAAATATAAAAAAATACCTTCCTAATAGCATGCAAAAATTTCATTTTTTTTAAACCTGTCTCACCATACTTGCTCTCAGGCAGTCTGTGTGTTCTGTCATTTGAACTTGTCTCAGAGGCTAAATGCAAAACAATAAAAAATAATTGTTCAAGAGAAACTTTGTTTAAAGTTGTGCAAAACCTTATACATAGGGAAAAAAAAGGTAGGAATGACCAAACTAACCCACCACCCATTGTCAGAGTTCAAAATATTTCAGCTAGTGTCCTTTCAGGTGTGCTAGTTAAAAGTAAAAATCCAGCATACCTCAGTGGTGTTCCCTGAGGCTGACCTTGAATACCAATGAGTTGATGTGCTGTACTCAGGTTCACATTATAAAGCTAGTTTTTATCATGGGCTTTAGTGGAGTTGGGAGCAAGAGTACAGTTGCCTTCAGTCAGATAATAACCAAAGAGCTTAAAAGTGAAAGTATATGTTCTTTCAAAAGAACATTGCCAGGCATGAATTTTCAGCTTCCTGCTCAACAAACAAAAGAATAACAGCTTGGACCTAATCCCCCCTCCCTTTAAAGTCAATGGGAGTTTGGACCCTAGAGTCTATTTTAGCAGTGTATGTTATTTGAAATGAAATGTGACAGACAGTAAAATTATCCTCCCTGACTAAACACTCATAAAACAAAATTCTTTCAAGGGAAGGGAGAGATGAGATGAGAACAGGAATTTCAGTGCTTGTTGTGCACTGAAGTATTTTCTTATTTAAAACCCTTACTCTGTTTTGAGGTTAAAAATGTCACTCCATCATTGCCTTGTATATCAAGCGGGAGACCCTCAGACAGCTGTCTTCTGATGAACCATGAGCACAGCAGGATACATATAGAAAGGTAGTACTCAGTGGTAAATTTGAATGTTGTCCATGAAAAATTTCACTTACCCTAGTACTTCATCTCCCCTTTTTACCAAAATATTGCATTTTTCCTTCCAATAAAGATTTTTTATAATGGCAATAATGGTCTGTAGTTCTCGAAGGTGGTATTGCTCATCTTTTCTTTGTGTTATGCAACTCCCACTGTATTATGATAGCATATGTTACCTCTCTGTCATGAGTTTTTGGCTAAGTGCAGGACATTTTTATCTATATTTAGCAAAGAACCTTCTTCTCACAAAGAACTATGAGCAATGCTAGGCTGACCGTATTGCATAATGGTTTCTATGCTATGTAAAATAATTCCATTTGGTACTTCCTACTTGGGTTTTGCTTGCTAAATCCTTAATTGGCAAATATAATCCTAAATTTCTATGGGCGTTTGAGGCATTTTGCCATGCTGTGTTGAAATAACTATTCAGGCTGTCTTTGTACATGTGAAATTTATAATAAGAAAATTTATTTTCAGTTCACCAGGAAAATAGCTGAGGTCAAATAATACCAGTTCCAGAAAAAATAGAGACATTAATTTCCAGTTGCCTGCTCTGCCACTCTTCCACAAATACTGAAAAAGGAATTATCAAAATGGCCTATCCTCAGTATTTTTAGAGCAATTTTTGTAATCCCACTGTAAAGAAGTTAAAGAAAACGGGGAAAGATGTAGTATTGATTTGCCACAGTGAAAGTCCTACAGGTTCTGAATCTGTGTTCTGTAATACTGAAACTGGCAAATTTTGTGTAGAGTGTTTTGTATTTTGTAAATATAAGGACTCTGCACAGACTACAGGTGTGTGTTTATGTATTATCAGACTTCTGCCTGAGAAGTCTCTTGGAGTCTTTATTTTTCTTTTTTCTTAATTTAAAATTAACCTGGAGTAGAACATTTAAAATTTGTTTATGGAGAAACTTAACCAACCGCCCCCGCCCACCCCCCCCCACCCCCGCCCCCCTCCCA
>NW_009634030.1:47347-83931 GCF_000690535.1 Cariama cristata
AGGATGTGGAAGCAGAATTATTGCCTAAAGTTAAGATGTTTGAATGCACACTTTGACTTCCTCTAACACCAAGGTTCTTACTCAAGTTTTTCTCCCAGGCAGTCACTGCACCCTGACTGTGTTTTTAGAAAGTTCTTCCACACTGTATTTTACTTTTTTTGCCTTCTACAAAGTTATGAGTATCACTGGTAAATAATTCAAGATGTCAAACTCTTAAATTGCTTACAACAGCAAGCAAGTCATACAATAAATGTTACTGTTCTCCTGGACTAGTGTTGAGATGACCGAATCTCACCATGAATCTAAACACACTGACTGTATTTGGATTGTTAGTTTGACACAGAGTCAAACTGTGTTGATGCAAGCCTGCACTCAGGCACAAGCTTTAGATAAGCTTCAGAGTGTAAAAACAGGGAGAAATCTTCATCCCATTCCATCCTGAATGAACATTCTCACTCTTATGACTACCTGGAAGATAAATTTATCAGCTTCATTATGCTTAATGTGACCACAGCTTCACTTTTTGTCTACTCTTGCTGTGTATCTGTCTTTACAGGTTGTGTCAGAACTGAAACTGTGAGGTTTGCTGTTCACTGAGTGGGGATTTTTGTTTAGATAATTTTGAAGATGAAGGAGTTCATGAGTCATAGCAATTAAACCCAAGAAATACAAAAGACCTTGGGCAATAATAATTAATTTCAGAAATCTATAAACAGAGCAAAGATTTTTACAATTGGTAAGCAAGAAAAAGAGGTTCCTATGTCTAGAGTGGAAATTATCTGTAAATATTCTGGATACAAAGGAAAGTCAGAAGTCTATTCAGAGAAAAAGTGCACAATAAGTAGCTGAATAGAAGGGGCTTTTTGTTACAAAATAGATTTCTGGATAAAAATAGAACAAGCAAAGGAAAACCTACTGGCTGGTAAAATTAAGAAATTGTAAGAAATTAATGGAGATAACAGATTTTGCACAGTACCGTAAGGTAGGTTTCAGATTAAGCACAGTTGGATTTGACTTAATGGTTGGAAACAAAACAGAAGCGGAAAAATATTAAGCTGATTCTCATAAACTAGGACTGTATGAAATAATGCCTCTATGATATACCAGTAATTTCCAGAAATAGTGGCAGAAATGTAATAGGAATGCATGCTCTCATTCTTCCAGCTGATAAGTAAACCAGAGTAATCTTGCTTTATGAGTAGAAACATTATGAAGAGCAAAACAGTAACATTTTTGAAACATCAGTCTGTAAAACTTGGCAGGTCAAAGGTGACACAAAAAGGAAATTAGGGTAAATTTTCAGGCTGGATGTGATGCAATGTGTACTGAAATATCTGCAGCCTTAGATGTAGCTGATGCTTCCTATAGTATATTGGTGTGACAATCAATGAGTTCATGGAGAGATCAGCTTTGAATTCAAATCCTGACAAAATGTCACTGTTAAAAGCTAAATAACCACAAAAATTATGTGAACTGACTTGAATTTAGTACTATATTTAGCTGTTAAATAACATTGGCTTGTTATTGGTATACAACATTTATCAAAATTTTTCTTTGTGTTTTAGTAAAACCAAGTATCTTTAGTAGAGTTCCCAGTAGGACTGTATATGGTTATGAATTAATAGGTCCCCACTTTTGGGATACATACCATTGACTTCAGTAGATTTCTTGGGGAAAAAAATATCAGATATTTGGAAAGTAATAATCACAAATAACCTTTCAGCATCTACTGCAGAGGCCTCAAAAATCTGATTACTTATAGAATTGAAATGACACAGTCCCAGCCAATTCACTAGGGGTGATTTATAAATATATAATCTAGTATAAAAGGCATTAATTAAAAAAAATCATAATGCTAAACTGCAGTTTTTTCCATAACTATAAACTGTGACAAATGAGTATTTTTAGCTATTTAAGAAAAATAAAATACCACTTAAAGTGCTGCAGCCTTTATAGGTTCATTTCCTTTCTTTTAATTAGCAGCAGTTGCATGATACAAGAAGTCTAATTCCAACCTAGCAGAAATAGGTTTCAACCACCATTGTATTCTTGTATTTCTAGGTAGGTTTCCAAGACACATGGTAAGTTTAAACCCTGATGCAGAGACAAATATATTCTATTTGGTTTGAAGTGATAAAGCTTATAAATTTATGTAAAGTGTAATAAAAAGGAAAAGTTGTTGCCATTATCATTAAAAGTAGATTTACCAGATTGAGCTGAACCGATTGCTTTTGACAGCCCAGAGGATATTTATATTTTCAGTGAACTTTTTATATCAATTTTTCATCACTAAACTATTTACTCTTGCTGGTTTAGCTAGATTTTGACTCCCTTGATTGTTCATATGGGAAGCAGATGATGACGTTATATTTAATTTTCATTACTCTTGTGAGTGTATACAGTTTGAGATGCTTGGTGTGATGTATTCTACTCATATCATATTACTTTAATTCCCTCTTATCCCTAAGTTTGTACTTATATTTTTTTATTAAAAGGAAGAAACCATCCCAACAAGACAAAAAGTAAGACATTAGGAGAAAAAAAATTGACACAGATATGAAGAAAGGGAGTCTTAGCTATTAGAAGATGCCTTTTCTGTTCTACTAGGCTATATTAAGCCTTGATCCAAGATGCAGTTAGTACTTATAGCTCCTAATAACTGCCATGAAGTTCCTTTGCAAACTCAGCAGACATCCAGAATAAGGAACTTAAAAGTGGATCCATATGCTAAAGAGAATCTGTGCATACTGCAATACATTTTAAGCAGAGATTTTGTAGACCTTTTTAACAAATTTCGCTAGGCTATACTCCATTCACTGTTCAATTTATTTTCCCCAAAGCTTTTTCTCACACAGAATAGTCAGGGAAAGATTGTATATTAGAGAAAATCTAGCTATTAACAAAACTGATTTTTAAATCTCAAGATACATATATATATATACCAAAAATACTTACACAGTCATTCAATCAAAAGCTATAATAATATCTGATTTTAAATGACCAATGCAGCTGATTGGATGATAAACTTCAAAGGTGATACAACCAGAAGAGCTATATGACAGCACGCAAATCTATTCTGCCAGTCCTTTGGTGGGAGAATATGAGAATATTTTTTAATAACAATTTCACAGGAACTCCTAATTATACTTCTCATCAACTTTGCCAAGTGATCACTGTTGAGCAATGACATGTAGTAAAAAAAATGAGATGAAAGAGAAGCCAGGGCCCCAGAGAGAAAGATGTTCTCATTTGACTCCAGATATGACTTTTAACATTCAAACAAAACTTGAGTTCATTGGTTCAGGCCCAGTGAAACAACATAACAATCTGAAGAATAAGTAGTCTTTTCTGAAGAAATTTAGCCAAAGTTGCCTGGGGAATATGGTTGCGGGATGTTTCAGCTATTGTTTAGAGAGTGGTTTCATATCATCCTAGCTAGAAGAAGGTTGACTCCTTGCTGATAGCACAGCCAATATTATGAGAGAGAGGTGTTCTCTAGCAGAAACAGAACATACTTCTCAAGAGTAAACTCTTACAGTCATTTTATTTGCTACCTCCAAAACAATCTATCCATACTGCACATGCTGTGAGCAGTTGCCAATTTCTTTGGAACACATAACCTGCTTATGTTTAAAGAGAAGATATTCTATATATATGTTGTGCAGAAAGTCATCAGTAGAGACAGCTCAGATGTACATATAGCAAGAGTAACCTTTTAAATATATCTGTGATGATTAAGCAAAACACCAAGATATCTGTAGGAAATATGCATACGTGAATATCACCTTTTAGTGTGATATAGTGGTGCGTGCTGCAGAAGGACTGCCAACATGCAGAAGAAAATCCAGATAAAACAATATTTATAGCCTGTTGGAGCAAAGAAGTGTGAGAATTTTGGCAAGAGATAAATGGTTCACGCTTTAGGCAATGATATCCAGTGCAAGGGATAGGAGAAAGATTATTGAGCCAGAGACAGACGTAAAGTTCAGTACAGGAAGTAAAGAAAAATAACTCCCAATCTTTTATTTTTTATGTCATGCTTGTGATGTTCTCATTTCTGATTTTCAAACATATGCAGTTGGCAATACAGTCCTTCTTAAAAACATCAGTCTGGTATTTCTTGAGGGGACTGAAACCTTCCATCTGCTGTATCAATAAGGAAGAACTTACAAGAAAATCATACTGCCTGCTGACAAAATTAATCCAATCCCTTCAGGGCTGAGTAGGACTGAAGTAACCCTTTACAATAGTCCAAGGTCTTTGCAATGCTTCTGGACAATGTGAGGTCCAATAAAATGAGGAGATAAGCTTGGGCTAGTTCAGATCTACAGACTAGACAAGTGAACTGCTGAAACAATCCACATTGTTTTTAAGAACAGATCTGTTTCTTTACTGGGCTCAATCATCTAGCAATAACAAAATGTGAACATTTGGAAAGGAGGCCTTATGGGCTAAGTGTCCTCTACCGCTTTACAAAAGCAAAAAAAAAATGGTGACAGAAGAAAGCAAAATCCTTTTTACTTAATGTGGACCTCTGTCTCTGGTGTGTAAGTCCTCCGTGTCCAAAGATAATTAGCACTTTATAATGCTAATTATTATAATTATGTCTGAGAAAAAAATCATTAGGGGGTAGGTCTGTTCAATGATTTTCAATTGCCCCCTCTATTAAAAAATAAGGTCATTGTTTGATTAGCTAGTTTTGGAAGCTCATAGCTAGAAACTGTATTACAGAAAATCCTTTGATTGTTTATTTCTTTATTTAAGATCTTTTATAAAGATTTAAATAAGAAAAAAATAATATCCTAAAATATGGCTGTCATACAATTACCTCAAAACTTTCTGGCTCCATGCTACCAATATGAAAAAAAAAAGTATGTATTTTTGTCATTTTTTGGCATGAGTATGTAAATCCTGTACTGACAGAAGCTAAGAAAAGTCACCTTACAGTTTCTTCTGTCGCATTTTTTTTTTAAATACTAGAGGTAGTAGCTGGAAATTGAAAGGCATACATTGTAGAACATTAGTAGGAAGT
This sequence comes from Cariama cristata, assembly GCF_000690535.1. Taxonomy (NCBI): domain Eukaryota; kingdom Metazoa; phylum Chordata; class Aves; order Cariamiformes; family Cariamidae; genus Cariama; species Cariama cristata. The sequence continues at coordinate 52,380 of NW_009634030.1, forward strand.
ATAAATGTGGAACAAAAGTAAAAAATTCAAACTGAGACTTTATGCTGGGAGTGAAAACAACTAGCTGAATAGAAATTCCTTGATTTTTTCCCTCTCGGTCAGCATAACATTTGTACAAAGATAGTGCTTGAAAACTATGATTTTCAAACTGCATTTTTACATGTACTTTGAAAGCACTGTAGAACTAATATTCTGACCATTACTTAAATTCTCAATGATGTTATGTGTTCTGTTTGTGCCTAAATACAGTGAATTCGTCTTACTGGGGAGCTAGAAAGAGAGTTCCCTGTGAATGAATTTGGCTTAGTTTGATTATAGATCAAGGAACCAAACTGGGGGTTATTTTTCCAGGAATATACAGAGAGATGAGAGAAGGAAGGTACTGAGGCTGAATAGTCTGTACTGCAAATGGAAAAGAAAGAGGTGCAGATTTCTAAAATTTTGGTGAATAGGTGGCTTCTAGAAGGCAATGTAACTTAGTTGTCAATCCAATAACTGAAATCACTTGTTAAGATCCTTTCGTAACACAGTCTAATCAGCTAGATATGGAGGCTGAGAGAACGTATGTTTTGTTATTTATACAAGCTCAGATTAGAGAATTACACTAAAATGCAGCTTCTATGTCTGTTGAACCACAATTTTTTTCTGATTTGGGCTGATATATCATGTTGTCTGAAGTATTTGAGAGTAGAGAAGAAATATGACATGACTTCTGCCATATGGCTTAACTAATGTTTTGTGACAAAAGTAGCTTAACCATATATACCATATACCATAAAAAACTGGCTGATAATTTTCCCACATAAAAATGTGTTGTGAAAACTCAGAAACGCCCTGAGGGAATTCTCAAATATTCAGAGAACATGAACAAACCACTTTTGCAGATTTGCTTTAAAGTGAAACCTAGGATGAGTGCAAATGCTTTTGCAGCCTGGATCAGACAGTTCCTTACAGCTCTAGAGGCTGGTCCCGATTTAAAAAAAAAATAAAATAATAAAAAAAAAAAGTTATTCAAGAGGAAAACATTTCCCTTCCAAGGTTGCGAAGAAGAAAGATTCTCACTGATAAAGTCTCCAGATGGAAATTAGCCCTTCACATGTAATTTGACATCTTAAAAGGAAAAGCTTCCCAGGAGAAAGCAAGATATTTGTTGCATAGATTGAACACTTTGAAAGGGAAAGGCTGGAATGAATTTTGAGAAGATGGCCACTTCACATTTTCAGAAGATTGGCACTGTCAAAAAAAAAAATGTACTGAAAAAAATCCACTAATTTAAAAAAAAAATATCTGTTAAAGCCATCCTTCCAAACACATGTACTGAATTTTGTTTTGATGTAGTAACAAAATATGCTCCACTGCAGATGTGTTATATTTCTTTTTTAAAAAAAGAAAACAAAGGAACACTGGTTTAACAATTATTTCAGAGAACAGTTTAAGCAAAGTAAATATCAAAATAAATTATGATAAAACTGATATATCTTCTATCCTTCTCCCCCCTTTCAGAATTTCCATTATTATGACTTTGGGGAACCATCAGAAATTCCATGTTGAAATCCATTTTAGCAAAGCACTCAAGCATGTTCTTAATTTTGAACACCAATGAAAGCAACAGAATTACTTGCATGCTTAAAGTTAAGCACACTCACAAGTACTTGTTCCATCCAGAGCAGCATCACTTCATCCCTGATGAAGTCAAAAGAGTCTCTTATGCCTAAAAATAAGATGCTATTCCTTGCATTAGTATCCTGTGGGGACTGAGGTCAAAAACTGATGTAAATGGATCAGGCAGTCAGCCATTCCAAACTGCCTAGAGCTACCCCTGATTCCAGAGTGCCTCACTTTTAAACAGCAATAGAAAGTAAAAGTAAGGATGCTTTCTTCCTTAGCTGTTTTCTTATTGTGCTTGACACTTCTGAATTGTCTTTGCTGTGACCTTTTTTCACAATGCACAACTCTATAGAAAGAGAATAAGACCTCAGCACAAACACTCGAGCCATACGTGATGTCAGTTGCTATCACAGAGGTATTTGACAGGTATCAGCTTTAGGCCACAAAGTTTTATCATTTAAATGACCTTGGCTCACCTAGCTTATCAGTCTGAAATACCCAAATGATTAAGGCTTTCATTCTTTGCATCAGAGAAACAAGATGGACAAGACTGGTTTCTTTCAGTTTAATTATAGCCATGACGGGGACTATTCTGAGAACTAAAGAGTGATTCATGGACCACTGCTATGGATGAGACCATGGCAGGTAGGTCTGCACCAATCTGCAGATTTAGTGTGAGCCTTTAACATTTATAGTTCAGCTGACAAATTGATGATAATGTTACTTGTTTACCTGTGAAGAACTGACAGGCATCTCTTGATCCGAAGAGGGATCCTAAGGAAGTTAATTTGTTCCACTACAGACAGATTTTAGCATGTAATCACAGAATCACAGAATGTTTGAGGTTAACAGGCACCTTTGGAGGTCATCTGGTCCAATCCTTCCTGCTCAAGCGAGGCCATCTACAGCTGGTTGCCCAGGACCATGTCCAGATGTGTTTTTTTAATATCTCCAAGCATGGAGACTCCACAACCTCTCTGGACAACCTGTTCCAGAGTTCAGTCATCCTTACGGTAAAAAAATGTTTCCTTAAGTTTAGATGGAGCTTCCTGTGCCCATTGCCTCTTGTCCTGTCACCAGGCATCACTGAAAAGAGCCTGTCCTGTTTGCACCTTCACTTCAGGTATTTATATACACTAATTGGAACCCCCCTGAGTCTTCTCTTCGCTAGGCTGAACAGTCCCAGTTGTCTCAGCCTTTCCTTATATGTGAGGTGCTCCAGTCCCTTATCATCCTTGTGGCCCTTCATTGAACTTCATAGAACTTTTAATAAAGACAAATTTTTTGTTGACGGAAACAATGGCACCTTTACATGCCACAAAGGAAAAGAAAAAGTAGATTTTCAAAAGAAATGTCCTTATACTTGCTGTAAAGTAGCCAACTCCAAGAAATTATTGGAAAGAACCATTTCATTCCTGAATTGAGTTCTGGGAAACATACAGTTCGGTCATAATCAACCGTCTTTTATTGGAAATATGAAGTAGAGGACATAGCCAACCTTTTTTAGAACCTTGTATTTGTGGACGAATTCTGACCATTATTCTGATCATGGCTGCTCAATAAGCAAAGAAGGACTACGTAAAGAGGTAAGAACTTCTAATACGGGCAGATGGTAGCTAGTCTGAAGAAAATATTGTTTATTCAATTTTTTTTTTCTTTGCTTCATACAGTGATTCTGCAATTGCAGGCTGGGTGCCAATAATTCAGGGTGGTGACACATGGGACTAATACAAAATGTGTTCAGTTTATAGTTAGGTTAAAATAGAAGCAAAGTTGAAAACAAGCAAAGTTGAAGTCAGGCAGTTTCAACTTTATAAACTTCCCTGCACTACTTTAGAAAGATTCCTTGTGATGAAGCAAATCTGTTGGTTCTGGTGGGTGTAGAGCCCCCAGTGCAAGCTGTGAGATCTCTAGCCCAAAGAATCAATAAATCTTCTAATTGTGTCACGCCACGTCTGTGATTTAGACTGGAGTATATTCTGCGATTTGTTTAATAAACTTGCAGGCTTAAATACCATGCGTTTGTGGGATGCTCCCCTGGGATTCATCCTTAAGGTTGCCCAAATGTATCTCCTCTTCCAGTGACCTACGTAGGAAGTGACATGAGACATGTGGTGGTTTAATTAGCAAAATGTTGGCATCAGATTAATAAAGAAGAGAATATCCTTTTCTACAGTTTCTGTTTCATATAAATATCTCTCTCAGAGCTCTAGTTCCATATGGCAATTAGAAGTACTTGTTAACATAGTTGTTTAGGTATATGAATAATGAAGGTGGGTTTTCTCCAAACCTGTAAGAACTAGGGATGGACAGACTTGTTCAGATAAAATTTAAACTCACCCCTCTGTACATAGATATTGATCCATTTTTTAAAACCCAGTTACAAATTGGAAGCTTCTAATATTCTCATTTCTGGTTGTTGGTTTTTTTTTTAATTATTATTTTAAATAATTAGTATTTATTTCTGCATTGCTAAGACTTGCTTGGAAATGAAAGTCATGATTCCATGAAAAAATAACAATTTCAAAGAAATACTCAAATAGTAATTGCAGATTTGATTACCTGAATAAGTTTAGTATAGTTTTTAAATATAGTGAAGCACTGGGTACTGGGTTTTAAATAAACCACAACAAATAACTGTAGGTTATTTATTCACTTGAATTATCTTCTGCCTTTGGAACACACATCAGAACATTTCTTGAAATTACATATTTTCAGTATCTTTCAAAGATGTTTTTTCAGCATTCTTACTGTTTGATAGGTGAATTGTAAAAGTTTGCGTTTCATACACAGTATTCAATGTTTTATTGATGGCAACAGAATTCATATAAATAATATGATGGTACACATTTAGGTGGATCATGACTGCAAGAGGAAAATTCTTTAGTGAAATTTTAGTGTAGAGAAACCATGAATTAAGATTGCTCATGTATAATTTTTAACATTTATTCCTGATTTGGCAAAAAAAAATCTTAAGCTTTTTTAGGTCTAGGAAGGTATAGTCATGTTTTGTATAGTTGACACTAAAGCTGCTAAGATAAAAGACAAAGAAGGTGAAACTATGATGAAATTTTTTCACTTTCTCATTAGCCCGAAAGTGGAGTTTGGGAGTATCACAATCCTCACTCCATTAAGCTTTAAATTATCCTTTGCTCTCCATTTCTCATTGCAACTTATTCTTAAAAGACAGGAATAGCTGTGGTGTTTGTACGTCTTCCAAAGAGCAACTTTTGTCAACAGAAAAAGAGGACCTGAACAAATCAGAGACAGATCTTGACAAATTTATGAGGCTAAATAGTCAGGCAGAGGACTGAAGTTCATGACTGAAAAGAAGTCCTTTACTGTTCTCTATCCCTATAAAAGGACTGCGTCATTTCATTGGAGAAGTTCTGTAACACTCATGAAGTCACGGGCTAAAAGATTTTAGTATCCTTCTGACTGAATTCATCCATAGTTCTTTTCGATTCTCATGTGATTATCAAGTAAATGAATTCTATTTACTAGTGTTTTGTATTACTTCAAGTCTTCATTCAGAATTATATTCTTTTTTCATTCATCTTTTGATTATAGATATCTTATTCTCAGAATAAATAGAATCAAATAGAACAGAATAGAATAGACTATTTCAGTTGGAAGGGACCTATAACGATCATCTAGTCCAACTGCCTGACCACTTCAGGCCTGACTAATTTAAAGCATATTATTAAGGGCGTTGTCCAAATGACTCTTAAACACTGACAAGCTTGGGGCATCGACCACCTCCTCAGGAAGCCCATTCCAGTGTTTGACCACCCTCTTGGTAAAGAAATGCTTCCTAATACCAAGTCTGAACCCCTCCTGATGCAGCTTTGAGCCATTCCCATGCATCCAGTCACTGGATCCCAGGGAGAGGGGATCAGCACCTCCCTCTCCGCTTCCCCTTCTCAGGAAGCTGTAGGGAGCAGTGAGGTGGCCCTTCAATCTCCTTTTCTCCAAATGAGACAAAACCCCAGTGTCCTCAGCCGCCCCTCGCAGGCCATGCCTTCCAGCCCTTTTCACCAGCTTGGTTGCCCTCCTCTTGGATGCATCCAGGGACTTTCACACCCTTCTTAAATGGGGGGGCCCAGAACCGCACCCAGTACTCAAGACGAGGCCGCACCAACGCTGAATACAGCAGGACGATCCCCTCTTTTGCCCAGCTGGTTACGCTGTGTCTGATGCACCCCAGGACGGGGTTTGCCCTCCGGGCTGCCAGGGCTCACTGCTGACTCGTACAGAGCTGCTGTGGGCCAGCACCCCCAGATCTCTCTCTGTAGGGCCCCTCTCCAGCCACTCCTCTTCCAATCTGTACTTGTGCACGGCAATTTGTACTTGTGCTTAGCATCACACTTACTCGTGGTTGAAAGCGCCTCCATTTTATTTATTTGTTTCGTTGTTTATTATCAGAGTGGTTGAATGGCTTTTGCAGAATTTCATCTTGCTTGAGCAATGTGTCAAATGCTCTTTGCATGTGATGAAATTGTTTTATTCTGCATAGACTGGGCCCCAAAAAAGGGAAGGAAGCCCACTTTCTCTGTTCTTAAATGTATGTAGGTTGGCAAAAGCATTCTTCAAAGGAATTGAGACTGATGGGACATGTGCAACTAAATGATGATACTCGCAGAATCTTTCAAAGACTGTGCAACAGGATATGGTCTACATTGTTATCTATGTAAAACCATAAACTCAAAGAGCAACAGATCTGCAAGAATGGTTTCCTCAGAAAACATGCCACTTACGTGAGTTAGAAATTTGAAGCTTAAACATTGATTTAAAATACTTGGAGTTAGATTTAATGAAAAGAATAATAAGAGTCCGGGTGTTGGTTAGTACAGACAGGCATAACATAGGCTTCCACAATTTTTATGTCTATTTACCTTGTCCTGCTGTGTTACACCACTGCTATTCCAATTTTGAGCTTTGTGAACAGAGGCTTTTCTGTGTTCTGAACTCTACCAGTTCATATAATAGTGATTCTGTTACAAAGGTAAAAGGAGAATAAAATAATCAGATTTTCTTTTTCCCCTTGTAACCTCAGTCCATGTTTGAAGCCAGATTCCAGAAACGGAAAGGTTAGTGTCTTCTTCTTCCAAAGAGGTCTTCGTGGACTGACTCCCTTTGAAATCAATGAGACTTTGTAAGAGTCATAAATGGCATTTGCAGGGAGTAATTGCAGGGTCAAGGAACAGTGTGTCAGAGCACTTACCTCTGAGATATTTCTCTGTGCCTATCTGTTAGCAGCAACAAAAAGTATTTCTTTCATTTTCTTCTAGCAACTGGGCCTTTTTAAATAGATGAAGAAAAATAAAACATGAATTCATTCTTACTCAGATTTGAATTGAATGAATAGAACTAATGTATAATCTTCTTTCTGCAAAGTGATAAATATTTACAGTGTGTAATGAGATTTCATGTCAAAAATTGATGGTATTTATTGTGTTTTAATAAAAGCAGATTTGAAAATGTTAGTTTTATTAAAGAAAAGAAGTGTTGAAAATATTGCCATTTTCACATTTGCTTTTTCTATGGAGACCTTATATGCAAAGACAGATTTTGAGCTAACTATATTACTATGGAAATCAGTGGCAACAGAATAGAAATAGTATGAAATAATGAAAACATTAATACTTCTTTACACCTTGTTTCATTTATTTATCAGTTACACTCTCTATTTTTTCTTTGCTATTAAAGCTCACACATTTCAATATTAAAAAGGTTTTCCTTCTTTTCTCATAATTCCTTTTCTTGATTCAAATTTCCTGAAATTATAGCAAGTAAGAAGCATTTCATACATGGCAGAAATCTGGAAGTTAAGGGCACTGCCATGTGCAGCGTCCGAGTTAAGTGCTACACGGATATTTGTTTCTCGGTGAAGAAATTATTTTCAAGGAGGTATCATTGCTAGAAAGAGGCTGTATCCTCTCTCCTCAATGAGGAGTCCAGTCATCAGTTACTTCCAAACTGACTTATGGCACTACCTTAACATATACTGCCATTAAGTAATCTGCTAAGTCTATAGAGCTCAGCTTTCTTGAGGATTTAAGATACATTAGTCAAAATATCTGTACACAGGTGCTGAGTGCTTGAAAATATCTATGTGGTTCCTTCCATTTGTATCAAACTTTTAATCATTTAATGTTTCACAAATAGATGAAGCAGGTGATCAGACTTGCTTTTAAAAGGCTAAAAACTAAGCAAACTCTGAACTAGTTCAATAATATTTAGTTTCCAGGTCATGTAGTGGTAAAACCCTTGTTGGCTAGTAAGGCAACAGTATATATGTTACATTAGTAAACCATTTTCAAGAGGATAAATACATGAGAAAAGGAGTTTTTGATGTAAGTTAAAAAAAATAAAGGAGGCAAAGTGAGGGTAAAAGATAGCAAGACATGCAAAATCTAGCCTATTTTATACAATAATAATTTTTTTATATTGCATGCATGTATATGCATGTGTGTATGTGCATGTGTAACTCTTTAGATAGGCATTTTTACTTCAGGCAAATAGAAGGAAACCTCTTACAGCATCCCTTTAACTGGCATGAAGCCAGCCTTGCTCATTTTCTGCAGCTGGCATGAAAATAAACTCATTTTTCCAGAAGTGACCCCCATTATTTCATTTTTCCTAGCTCCCAACAAGTTGATGAGCTATAATATAAAGCAAAGCAATTAATTGTTATATGGCATCTTTGTTAGAGTAGTAGTGGTGAGCAGCAGTTGAGGAGGAGGAAATAGTCTTGAACATGTGGTAAAATAAAGATTTTCAGCAGAATAAATGAATAAAATGGCCTCAGATAGAAGTTACATACTATTTAGCTATGGGGGAGAAAGGAAGAGAGGTCCTACATAAAGTGAACTAGAAATTTCTCAATGAATTGAGAAAGCTTTTTGGAGCTTTTTTGTTTTGTTTCTATGTTTGTTTGCTTTTTGCTTTCTAAATTTCCTTTCTTCACTTGCAATGCAAGTTTCAGTTTTGGTAAGGACAGACTTCTCTTCTAAGAAGAGATGCTGCTGTACAGTCCTGCTCCGCAACTGAAAATAATAAAACAGAGCAGGCAGTCACCCAATCAATCAAAGTTAAATCTCCTATGGGCTGACACCAGACGTGGCTTGAACTTCTGTCTTCATGGGAGCTCCACCAAGCCAGGAGATCTAAGGGCAGTTTTTTGCCATATTTCCTCCTGAAATTTGTTCCACTCTGTATCAGTAATTAAATATTGATTGGAGTTGTACTTGAAGTTTAGTCACTCATCCTGTTTCAGCATTGCAAACATGAGTCGCTGGCTGTTCTGTTGGTAGCTGAGGTCTCTTCTCTCTGTCCCTCTCTCTCTTTTTCTCTGTGTTTCCTATACTAAAAATGCACGAAAACTTCCAGGAAATTTTAACTTATGATCTTACAGCACTAGAGTCCTACATAACTCTAGTTCTGAACGGTGCACAGTTCATGGGAGGCAAAAACAGGAACATCAAGTTAAAAAATAAGGCAATATAAAGCAAGTCAATGAGACCATAACGCAAAACTGCATAGTCTTTGAAAACAGAGATTATGACTCTGCTGTGGACTGTTGCAGAAGATGGGAAAGAAGGAGGGAGGGATTTTATGGCAATGAATGACTAAAAAGACAGACAGTACTTCCTAGACAGAAAATAAGAGTCAGAGATCATTAAAGTGAAAATGGAGTCTTGCAGATAACACATTTTGACACCTGACATTTGTTAATGTGAGCAGAAGAGAAGGACAACAAGACATAGTGCTGTTGAGGAAGGAGGAAAGAGGCAATTGTGATCTGCATCATCTTCTGGATTCCATGGAAATGACTATGAGTTAAGTCTACTACTAGGTTTCTTTAGGGGACACAGTAGAAAGGGGCAGAGCCTGAGGAAGCAGGGATGTCATTTGTGACATTCTTTTTAACAGCAATATTCCTCTTAACATTCTTTTTAATACAGTCAGGTTAAAACAAATTGTTTTTAACAGATTATTTTTAATCCTTGTCAGTTCATCACATTCCTTTGCTACTGGGTGCACAGCTGAAGGATAGAAATGATGTGGGAACATTAAGCCAGGGAGCAGAAGGACGAGAGGGAAGAGTCAGGTGGTTTGAAATGGTGCTGCTATTGAGACCACTGATCATCAGACCATGACTTTTCTAAGTGCCATGATGCAGTCCACATTTCTTTCCATGATCAAACAGCTAAAGCCAGTTCCTTCCCTGTACCCACACAGAGTGACAGAGGATCAGTTTGGAGTGGATAAGTCACTTGATGAGAACTCGGGGTCCAAAACATCTCTCCAGTTAAGAACATTTATTTTATTAATTAACTGGAGGTCTTTGGAAGGTCATCAAAAGCTCTTAATAAAAGTTATATGCTGAAGTCTCTCTTGGTACTTGCAAAAGGAGTTATCTTAACCAGCAGTGATTTTCTTTGTTGCAAGTCCTTTCTTAATCTACAGAATGAGCCAAACTTCTGTATGACTGTATCTTGAACCTAGGCTAGAGAGACCTTACTACAGGCATAGAGGAGGTAGATTGATGTCTAACCGCATTCGAGGTTCTAATTATCTGAGATAGCTGAACTGCAGCAGATGTGGTGGTACATGCCGAGTTTGGAACACCTGCCTTTTACAAGTTCATCTAAGAATGAGGGTTTTTTCCCTTTTCATACTATATCTTTTGATACACCTGGCAAACACAACAACTCTGAACCATTAACAGCTTGAATGGTATGCGTGCTTGTTTCCTGTAAGTGACAATGTTTTCTGTCGTGCTGACAACTGTTTGAACTAACCCACCTCACTGCAGAAACATGCAAGTCTGTAAGAAATGTGTAAAGTGTTTGGTATCGGTGCATGAATGTAAGAATGACAGTCACTATGTGCAAGTGCATCAGTGAAGAAGTACCACAGCAGCAATAAGCAAATAATCTTTATTTGGTTCTTTATCTTGTGGTAGAAACCACCTTCCTAAGGAAATACAATAATATCTTGAGTGACAGGAACAAGTGGATAGACTGATCTTTTGGTTAGTCCCTGATGGAAAACCATTGTTCCCTTCTGTGACAGACAACAGCAAAAAAAAGAAAGAGAAAGGAGGGGAGAGGAGACAAAGTTGTGCATAAACAAAATGCTGATGAAGGAGTAGTGATGCAGCTTCTTCTCTGTAGCATGGCACACAAGAGGGAGGACAGACCTACAGTACCTCTCTATCAGTAAATCTGCTTATGAGAGAAGCAGTAGCATGGAAAGCAACAATTATTCAGCTGAAAACCCATAACAAGAATTCAGTTAAAAGTTACCCAATGGGATGGCACCAGAAATATTGACTGTGACCTTCTGCTTTAAGTGAGAACAGAAGAAAACCTGCTCTAATTTGAACAGTAATGTCTATTACAATGTTATTCATTTTTTTTAGCATTGCTATTCTATTTAATAACATAGCATGCTAGATGACAGGACTTTTAACCAGTACTAAGACAGACTACCTATCTTAAGGCTATGCTGTTGTAGAGAGTTACTAAGGAGAATATATATGACTAAACCTGATACAGTCAATTCACAATCTTGTGAAGACAGTCACAAGAGTAAGTTACTGATACGTATAGGATTTGTAGGTCAGAAAAGACATAGCATGAGGACACGACAATGTAATGTTAAGTGTAGAAGCAGCAGCATACATAGAGAATATGATATTTGTGAGAATACTGGATGGAGTCTGAAGGTTACATTGTACATAAAACAATAAAGTAGGAAGTCTTAAATTGTTTCTATGGTTTTAAAACATCTACTGATACTGAAATCATTTTCCATGTTATTGAAGAACATTTCCAGAACTAGTCAAGACTCCACAACTGTTAAACTTGTTCTTAGGATAGTATATCTGTAAACAGACACAGGAAACAATCTGGATAAATTATGTTAAACCATCCATAACAATTCTTGGTTTATGTTTTCTGCAAAATATGGTTCGTGTTGACCATAGACTGAGTAGCAGTGGCAAACAGTTTGAAGATATTGTGCATGTGGCTTTGCTCTCGTAAGTCATCCTAAATTCAAGTGACGAAATTACGAGTATGGAAATATTGCAAGGAAAAGGTTGTGAAAACTTTAGTCCACTAATGAGATAGCTGACCTACATACATCATACTCTACTGAGTTTCCTCTCCTTTGTTATCAACCTGAGATTTACCACTGGATCAGAGCATTGATCCATCAAGCCTATAATCTTTTGCCTGTGGGAACAGCTAATACCCTATAAACAGTTAAAACTAGCCAAACAAAAGGCCATTAATTTGGCTAGTAGTTCTCCCTGTAGTGATTCTGTTTGACCTGTCTTCTGATCATCTTATCTTATCACGTGTAGGTTACATATTCTGTTCTGATCTCTGGTGTAAATCAAGCGTAAGTCCATTTCAGTAAAGGAGGATACAAAAGAGATCAGTGCTATGTGTTGAGACAAGCAGGCTGACTGTCTCAGCTGGCATAAGCTGGTGTGGTTACAGGAGGGCTAAGTTATTTTACCCCAGATGAGAATCTCTTTATTGTGTCTCAGAATAGGCCTTTATTGAACCAAGCCCAAGGGGAGGAAGGGAGAGAAGAATGATGGAAAGAAGGAGACCAAAAGGTACACAGGGCAGAAGTACACAAAACCCTCTTCCCCTATCACTGATTACAAATTATTATACAAGCTGAGCCCCATATTGTATACTTCATTTACAGTAATTGTACAACAGCTGTATAATAGGTGTAGTTTAAGGTATGAGTGTTGCTCAGAGTGTAGCTTAAATGTCCACAGTGAGATGTGAATATGAATATGAATGGTCCTGACTGCATAGTAATTGGTGGTATTATGGGAGTGAATGGAAAAGCTACATATGGATGAATGGGTGGGGCTAGGGAAGGGTGCAGCACAAGAGACTAATGGCAGATTTTATTTTCTCACATAGATGCCTTTTCCTTTAAATAATTAGCCAGCGGCAGTAGAAGCAAATGAAAAGAAAGGGAAGGAGACCAGTTTGGCACACTGAAGCTCTATACTCATTATATTAAATCATTCCAATTTCCCTCTCTTCACCCCACCTACCTACCTATTGATCCATCCGCATTAAACTTACAACATGAACAACGGAAAAGTTCCAGCCTGCGGGGAGGGGGGAAACGGTTTTGAGAATATGATAGCATTAAAACAAAAACATGGTTGTACAAAATGCCTTAGCACTCAGAAAAAAACCCTGGAATGCAATCATTCTTTTTCTTTTGCATGCATGCTACTGGCTTATGTGTGTTGCTGTTAGGGTGTTACAAAATGAGAGGTGTATGCTGCTGTGAGGGAATGAGGAGTTAGGAGTCAGAGCTAAGAACAAATTCATGTTGTATTTGTTCAGTTTTCTTCTTTTGTTACCATAAAATTTGGAAAGTGTTATTCTGGTTTTGGTGATGTTTTTCCCCCGCTGTCTTTATTTCCTTATCGTTTCTTGAATTCAAGTGCATGGTAATATGTCCCTTTGATACAGATGGATATGTAGTTATCAAGCAAATTATGAAATTTAGATTACTTGGGTGATTTGAGCAGTTTATTGCTATATCCAAAATTCTTTAAATGCAAAGCAAGAATTAAACTTCAGGACAGGAAAATGACTTAAAAAGCATTGTGAATTATTTTGCAGTATCACAGATAGCCAATTACAGACAGTTCATATGAACTCAGAGGCTGATCCTGCAGATGTTAACACTTCAGAAAACTTGAGTTCAGTGTGATTTGCTCACCCAGTCCATGTACTCATGTCCACAAATGTTTATAGGTTCTACCTCCAGCCGCCAAACCGTAAGAATCTCATTTTGCATTATAGGTTGTAGTGCAAAGCTCTGTAGTAAGAAGTAGCAAATTATAAAACAATTGAAACTCATTGTATATCACATTAAAACAGGAAATACATTTTGTGTTAAAAACTTAACAAATTGGTGTTATGTGTATCACTGATCCTCCCAATCTTTGTCATTTTGATACTCATTTTTTGTTTTACCAAAGACAATTTCCTAAAGAAGATACTAAAACCAGAAAGCCTAGTATTGCATCATGCTACCTATTTATAAATTCTAAGGAATAAACACAACAAAAATTAATTACAATTATTCATGTTCTTGAAAATGACAGTACATGACAAGAAAGAAGGGTCACTATTGCTCACTTCTTTTTTAAGACAATCCTTGTTTACCTAGTTCCCAAGTGTTAAGAGCCTGTATGGTACATTTGCATAGGATAACTAACATATACCACACCATTTTCACGTCTGCAAGTACACGTGAGTAACCGTAATTACACGTGACACCAATTACTCTATTACTTTGTATTAAATTATAATGGAAAATTCCACTAGAGAATTGAAGCCTAATTGCATCTTAATTTGCATATTTTTGCATATTAATTACATCTCAGATGAATAATAAATTTCAGCAGATTTTTAATTTATGCATAGACACAAAAACAAGTGGAGAAATAATTTACAAAAAAATACCAGCAACTATTACTTAGGGCATTCAACTAATTTTGCTTAGTTTAGCAAAACAAAACTTGGTTTGTTTAATATAGCATCTTTAGGCTGATTGCTGTTTATTGCACAATATGTCAGTTTTGAAGCACTGAGAGAAGCTGAGTCTTTTTAATACAAAAAATAAATGTTAATTCGCAGCATTTTAAGTTGAGGGATTTTACATTTTTGAACAAAATGTTTGGAGGACAGTGCTATTTAATTAATTTGAGAATGGGCTTAATTGTGATAGTTTTTTTACTTATAAGACATGTTATTTCATTGCATTTTTTTAATGAAGGAATAAAAAATGGAATATTAAAAGAAAAAAAATCTTGATGAGGAGGTTTCTCTGTTAATCAAATGCGGAATGTTTTCTTGTTTAAAGACAGCGGTTAAGCAACTGCAATTTTGATGACTATTAGTTTCAGACAAAGGGCAAAATTAAGGCCAGGAAATGTGTGGAATTTTAAATCAACATATATTTAAATAATTCTGGAGGTATTGTGTTTATTTCAGAGTCATTTTATATACCAGAAAAATAGCTGCAAAATCAAAATGCACAAAAACTGTAACTTGAACCTGCAAAGCTTTTCTTAACTTTAGAGGCAAGATAATACAACGAGTTGGCCCCATTATATTCAGCTAGACTGCTCACATACATAAAGTTAGTCAGGCAGGAAAGAACAGAGTCTATGACCTTCTTTCTTCTTTTTTGCCCACCAATTTTCCTGTCAATGTTAGTAAAAAAATTATATTTTATACATCTCTGTATGGCTTATTTAATGAAAAAAATTAACAGTACAAATTTCACAAAAAGACTTTGCTTCCATGACTTTCGGCCACATTATCAACCTGCTTACTGCTTTTCAGTCTAGTCCGTAAAACTGAAGTCCCTTTATGCTGTCCATTCATCCCAAACGGTAATCTGATATTATGCCTTTTGTACCTGCTGCCACGGTCAATCTGAGACTGCCTGCACGAAGGATAATTCTATTGATCATTTGCCAAATTGCACAAAAGGAATGGACGTCAACACTCTAATAAATCGGGAGACTGTCAAGATGAATGAACATATTCGTCATCTTCTTTGCTCCAAAAAAACCCCCCAAACCTAAAGAAGCATATATTTTTCCAACTTGTTTTGTAGTTCTGCCACTGTAGGAGCTGGGCAGAATCCAGCAGGAGACCGTGTAATCTCCAAGAGTCCACTCTATCTATCTTCTACCGCAGTAGTCTGGATTTGCTGGTTGCAATGGTCTGGGAGATAGTAAAAAAGAACACTTCACAGCATATGTTTATATTGTACCAGTTACAGATCATTATTTCTACTTGTCAAGCAGGAGTCTGATCTGATGAATACTGAGCTATTCTTTTTCTTTCTTTCTTTATTTTACAGTGACACGATTTAAAATTAATGTATCCCTAGGAAAAGTTTTCTTTTTCCTTAGAAAGCACCGAACGCAGCAAATGTGTTCTTGTTATGATGTCTATTGCTATCATGTCTCTGGTTTGGTATCAGGCGCCTGTCACTCGGTTCCATCTGCACAGCACGCCAAATCCCATTAGTAGCACCATCTTTAGTACCCTTCTTGTTAAAAGTTAAAACAGTTTAGCTTTCAAAAATAGCATTCTAATGAGGATCGAGATTGTCCTTTTACTTTCTGAACAGCCCATTTGGCAGGGTTCAGATAAGCAGAGGGAAATTGCACTGAATGAACTGAAGTGGGGATATGAATCTTCAACTGTTAAACAATAGTTCCCTCTCATGGACGTTGTGGGCTACCGCAGTTTGTGAAATACGTCTGGAGAGTCACAGCATTTTCAAAAAAAAAAAAAAAAAAAAAAAATGTTTTCCTTCTTCCATGTACCAACCATGGGATATTTGCTTATAGAGGGGAGAAGCAATGGCCCCTACAAAACTCACTGTTATCAAAATCTGTTGCAAATGCAGCTGGGAATGCAAAGTCTTTTCTACAACACTTTGGACAGAGATGCACTTTTTCTTTTCTCTTTAAGGTATTTAAACTGTGAGAATAGATACTTATCAGGAAGTTTATAATAATGTGTTGTTTGAAATACTTTATTCAGTCCTCATCCTAACTAAAAAACCCAGCATTTCATTTCAGTAAAGTACAAGTTAACATAACTTGGTCAAATGGGTTTATGATGGATCATGTATTTTGTAGTTGTACTTAACATCAGCCATTGACATTTTAAGATTATGTTTGATCCTGCAAGACAGAAAAGCCTGGCTCCCCTTTTGGGATTTAGAAGGGAAAGTAATTCCTGTACTCTGCACTGGGTGTGGGAATTCTATTTCTACAGCACCTTCCTTCTCCTTTGAATGCCCACTGCTATATTCCAGGAAAAGCTTATCTACTTTTATCTTCCTTAAAGTGGTGTTATTCAGTTCTCATGCTGACTACCTCTGTAAAACCATGTTGCTTTCTCCCTCTCCCGTCAGTACAGTACCACAGAGGATGCTAAGTGTGAAGTGAAAAAAGCAGAAGTGAACTTATCAGTATATTTTCTATATCTATTTGTCCTAACTAAACTCCATTTAATGTTCTTCAAATCTGTTTGGGCCCTGAACGTTAACATTCTCCTGCTCTGTTTTGGAAATCAAGACTAGGTTGGAATGGCACTTTTGCAGAGATGCGTTTCAAAAGCCCTGTGTTCTCTCTCCTTTAGAAAGCATAGTTCAATCAACTGCTTAGCAAATGCATATAGAGAAGATTGAGGACAGATGACAAGGGGCATTTTTCCTGACTATGACTTTCAGTATTTGACCTACATCAAGACAACTAGGGTATGCTGTCCCTTACATTCCTAATTTATCATGACACCCTTGCACACGTATCAACAAAAATCAGTCTTGGTTTCAGAATTGCAAAGGACCTCATGAAATTTTTAGAATTAAGTTTGAAACAGAAAATATTTGAGTAATGATTTTAGTATACTCTAGCATCTTAAAATGTTTTGTAAAGATTCTGCAAATGGAAGACTACAGAAATGCTAATGAAATGTTTAGGCTACTTCATTAAAAAAAAACGCTTAGAGGTTAAGAAATAGAAAACACAGATCTTCAGACACAGATTCCTGGAAGTTGGAGCATCCTGTGAGGTACTGTTGCATGCTTGCCCTATCTTTACAGTTTTCCTGGGCTCCTGTTACTATGGTTAAAGACAAGATCCTGTGCTAAATATTCTTTCAGTGTGGAGCACCATGATCAGACTTTTTAGAAAAACTAGTAAAATTCGAGAAATGAAATCTTCCGCATTTATCAAAAAAGGTTTAAACTGCTAAAGATCCAATGCAGCTATTATAATGAATTTAACACTGTTTGCGAGGGTGGCTCCATTGTGGCATATTGTGAAAGATCTTGTTAATTTTCCAAACTGTAAGAAATTTGCACCAAAAAAAAAAAAAAAGTATGATTTTTAATGTAAATTTCAAAATTGAAGTAATGGATATAATTTTAAAATTAGTCTCTCTAATGCTTTTGACATTTTTAATATAATGTCATTACTGAATTCACATAATGTTTGTAAAAATATATTGCATGTACAAATAAGAAAATAATAGTGCAAAAGCTATGATTCTGCAAGTCATGCCCTGAAGCTGTGTGCAAGTACAAGATACTGATTCAAAGGCTTGAAGAATAATTTCTACTGTTTGTCTATAAAGCATGAATGAAGGTGTGTCAATGCTTCTCCAAATTGCTTTATCCTTGTTCTGATTAACTCAAAATTAGAAGTTAATTCTTGGCTTCTTTTCAGAAGGTGAACTGTAAGTATCAGTTCCCACATTTATATGATGTGGACATCTAGCTTCAGGGAAATGAGTTAGAATAACAAGTCATTTCACACAGGAGTATCAGACTTATAGCTGAATCCTAATTTCCCTCCTTTTTAACTCTAATAGTCCCATTTCACTGTACTATGCACCTGTAATACTGGGGATAAATAGGCTTCTTTGAGGCTGTAATGGCAATTTTTGTCATCCCTGACCACGTCCAGGAGCATCACGTCTGTTTCCACTAGCAACAGAAGATGAAAAAGATGAATCGCAAACCCGAGGCAGCCGTGCCTTATGTAGGCATGATCTTGCCCAAGTGACTAAGCTGAAGTGACCTCAATGAGTTTTAAAATTCAGAACTTATCTGGTATGTTTCAAATTTAGGGTGTTGCTGTGTTTTCCTCAACTTTTGTATGTTAGATGCCAGAAGTCTGGCATTTTGTGAGATTTCTCATGTGCATTACAACATTGTTGAAGGGTAAGCTGTGTTTATAACACAAAACATAAATCCATCAATTCTGGAGTCATAAAACTAGAACAGCAAAGTGTGAGCTATACAGTTAGGGACTGGCTACTAAGCCTTGAAGCAAAGTAGACCTAGGTCACAGACCCCCAACAGTGGCAATAGCACCCTAGAAAACTGAGCTGCCTTTGTGCTGCTACTTTGAATTAGATTAGGACCTGTGAGATGGTGTCCGTAGGGTGGACTTTTCTACAGTCATCACCTCCACTCCGTAGTGACAGTCAATCTGCAGCTTTGGCCGCACAGGGTTCTCCTCATCCTGTTTGAACCACCTCTGGCTTTACCCATGTGTTTATTTTTCTGTAGCAGGGAATCCTGGCTTTGAGTTAATCTTGATCTGTCATCTTTGGGGTTGCAAAACTCAGTATTAACTCACTACGAGATGCCTAGTGGTAGGTCTTGTGTGAATAATATGGCAATTACACTTATGTGCTTATCCAGGTGCTGGGAAATACAGGAAACTTCTGGTTAGATATCTGAATATGAGGCAGAAAA
Source organism: Cariama cristata (assembly GCF_000690535.1). Taxonomy (NCBI): domain Eukaryota; kingdom Metazoa; phylum Chordata; class Aves; order Cariamiformes; family Cariamidae; genus Cariama; species Cariama cristata. The sequence goes on from NW_009634030.1 coordinate 71,349, forward strand.
TACTATAGAGATTTTGGGTAATCCTTTGTTTTCATTTATTGTTTTTTGAGGGGATTTTTTGTTTTCAGATGTATTTAAAACACTTTTGTTCTTTGTTGTATCATTCTTGAAAGCTTGGAAGTAAAAACAGGAGAAAGAGGTGCTGAATTAAAACTGACCTGTTTCTCTAGTTTACAAGCAGATATAGAGAATCAAATCCAGGAGCTGAGCCAATTACTGTAGTTGCCATGTGATTTTATTTTACATTTTTTCACTTATTTACTTCCAAAGGAGAGTATAGCAAGCAACAACACTTCTGTCCTATTTAGTTAGAGGATTGGAAAGAATGTTGAACATGGAAGGTACGAAGATATGAGTATCTCTCAGATGAATGGATGTTACTTGAGTCTTCAGAGACCCTTGGTCTACTCTTCTCCTGAAATTAAACTCTCATTCCTTATTCATAAGATTGCTGTTTTCCATCCCCGCTTCTGCTTTCAAATCTCGCCTTTGGAAAGATGAGATTTGCTGAGTCAGTCACTTTAACTGGAGTGGCTCAGTATTTTACTTTTTCCTCTAGTTTTACTATATAGCACCCATGAATGTTAATCAGGAAGGGAAGGTATTCAGGAAATCCTAGCCTTTCTTCAAATCAGCAAAGTATTAGCTGCAGAAGACTGAAAAAAAATCACAGTGTGATTTATCGCTGCCAAAACATTTTTGGGTTACTAAGCTGCTTACCATGTTCTTTGTCTCCTATCTGGTATATAAACAGACTGTTTAAAAACTGTGTGAAAATTTTGAAAAACACCTTTAAAAGATTCCATTACTTAAAGTGATTTGGATAATTGTGTTCAATGGTAGCCATTATTTAAAAATATAATTAGTTGCTGAACTCGGAGAAGGAGGGAAATTTCTGCAGGTGTTTCTCATTATTTGCTATGCATACAAAATATCTGCATAAATTACCATTATTATTTCAATGTATACTAAGAGACAATAAGGCATTAGCAAGCAAAGAAAAATGTTGTTGACCCACAATCTGTGTTAGCAGCATAGAGTTTTGGCCTTCAGTGTTTTTGAGGCACATGTGCAACAGCATTCAAGATTGAAATTACAGTTTTGCACCTGTAACAATATTAAGTATGTAACAAGAGTGCATCAGAAGGATATTGAAAATGCAAAGGTATTAGGAGAAAGTAGCACATGCCTGTGACTGTGTGCTACACAAAACAGGTATTGCTAGGCAGACCTTTTCATTCGATATTAAGGCTTCAGGGAAAGGAAGTCACCCTTCTCATCCCTTCCATAAGGATCTGAACTTTCAAGAATCTCTTTTGTAATTTATTGATGCTGCTACAGAAAGATTTACATGTCAAGTACTGAGACCAGTTAGAACCTTCTGACTTTTAGCTCTGGTTCTGAGCAAAACATGTCCTGCAACTTTGGGAAAGTTTCTATTTCTTATTCCGTGAAATGGAACAGTAATAATAAGAGATAAAGAAAATGCAGAAAAATTCAAATTATCTACTAGATTGATCATTTCAAATATGTGCATTTTTCATGAATACAAATAAGAAGAAAATTCAGACAACCTTGAATTTCATAGAAATTTATTCAGTTTGAGAAACTTGAGGTTACTTGCATTGTTCACTGCATTATATGTTAGTTTTTCAATGAGCCCTTGTAAAATTAAGTTTTGTTTAGTTTACTGGAATGTTAGTGGAAAAATCAGCATTGACTCATTGTGATGAAAGTTTTATCTTTCCTATCTGAATGTCTTTTATTTTCATCCTTTTATTTCTACAATTTTATCCCATAAAGGGGAAATGATAATAATATGAAGTCAATACATACTCATAAATAGTAAATCAATTATTAATCTCTTATTGATTATGAATGCTTTGCAACTTGTCACAGTAAGTGGTATTCAAAGTGCCCCACCAGGTAGAAAGAACTGCCTGGGAGGAAGGAATAAGATTACTCACAGTAAACATTCAGGATGGAATGATCTCCACACCAAGACTATTTTTACACTTTAATGTTCATAAATTGGTGATGAAGTTATATCCCCTGAAGTATTTATGCTGTGAGCAGATTTTGCATTTTACAATGCAATCCTGTGCTGTTTCACTGCATTAAGGGAGATGCAGTCTACCTGGGACACAAGTCCACAAACGGTCTAGAAGACTGAGGGATCAAAACGAGAACTCCTAACAGAAAATACTAATGTCTTTTGCAAGTAAACATTTGTCAGTTTTTACACAAAACTAGAAACTTTTTGATTAGTTTTACAAAAAAAAAATCTTTTTTTTCAGTTTTCCAAAGGATAATCAAGTCGTAATTGTCAGGTATTTCTTGTTAAAAGAATGTGACATACGTAAATATAAGATAACATAATATGAATGAAAGGCTTTGGGAAGATTGAAATGATGCAGTGGCTGTCTGCAAAGGAATAAATTTCAGTCTATTCCTTTGCTTATTCTGGGACAATGCAGGACCCTGAGCAAGGATGTATAGGAAGTGACTTCCAGCTTTTCAGAGAATTTTAATTTGCAAGGCTCCAATTTTCTCACTTGGATGAGAGGATGGAAATTGATGTGGACTTCTTAAAGTCCCTAGGAAGAGTCTTGATGATCAAGCTCAGAATCAATAGCAGAAAATCTAATGGTTGGGTGATCTCTTATGGGGCTCAAAACATTTAACTTTTGAAAATCGGTTGTATTGGAAAGCAGCCATGTTAGAAACTTGTTAATCATTCACTAGTAATTTTAGAATAGTTTAGTCCATACGCTTACCAGGTTTTAATGACCATAGTCTCCCACTGAGCAATACTCTTCTATACTTACTATTCTAATTTCCCTAATTTTCTGTAAAATATTTTCTCTTAAGACTTTTTGAGTAGTTCGTTCACTTGTGTTTGTTTTAATTTCTAAATCCTTTGTAGTTTGGAAGGCCTGGGTTTTTTTTTTACAGAAGATGGGTAAGAAATTATTTACAATTAGTTAAAATATGATTATCTAAAAATACAACATTTGCAAAGTTTAAGTGAAGGAAAAGCAAGATTTCCGGAGCACATGGCAAGCATAAACCATTCTGACAGTGTAATTAGGATAAGGATATACTGTATAAAGGTGTCTGGCCAGGATGGCTGTGCTATGTGGCAAAGACTGTTTAGAAAGCACCATGTCTCATTTGCCTAAAAAGCTTCGTTTAAAATGAATACAAACTATTCCTCCTCTTAAAAAATCCTGTAACTTAGAATTCCATGTGGTGTACTAATACTTTTAACAGTTCAAGAGAATAGCTTGATACTAGCCTTGAAATTTATAAAGGACTGTGATCTCCATAATTTTGGTGGTGTATCACAGTAACATGAAGGAACAGATTTATTCATTCTTTCTTCTGAGATTAAACGTAATTGGTTTAAAGAGATAATCATTCTTTTGTTTGAGTTTTATGCATTTCTTATGAAGAGCTAACACATTTTTCTGCAGTCTGACAAAGTGTACAGTCTTTTATCCTCATTTCCCAGTGGATAAATACTTTGTTAATTAATAAAGTATTATACTAGCACTTAGTGTCTGCATTTAACTGTAGAAGGATTTGATTCAGATTATGTTAATAGATTGTCCGCTTTATTTTTGCATTAATTACAACCTTTTGCTGTGATGTTGTCATAAGAGAATTGTCACTATGAATACAGGGGGCTTTTTTGGATTATTTTTGTTTGACTGTTCTGAAATAATGCCTGTTACACATTGTTACTTATGCTATTAAACTGGGTACCTAATTATTTACTGAGAATGATATCAATTGCAAATTCAACTTCTTTTCTGCTCCCTAATTGTTTACAAATATGTCCCGATATATATACCTGTCTGTATCTAAGTATTTACTAAATAGCATGTACAGATAGCAAACAAATTTGAAAGTGTTTTGGATTTTCTTGGTTCATTTTTTTCTGATTATTTGGGTTTTTTTAATATCAGCTAAATCACATTCTATAGTGGTACAGTTGCTGAAGAGAATGATGGTGATTTCTCTGAAAGCAAGATTGAGGAATGAGGAAAAATAATAATCACAATGAAAATAAAATTGCACCGTATATATTTACCTTTGGAACAATATTGTAATTCTACAGTATAGCTGAATTGTGGGTATCCAGAGAAAAGTGTAAGTCCAGTGACAGGTCTTTGCGCCTAGTCTATGAGACCATATATGTAAGTGGGAAACAGAGAAGCTTCACATAATAAGTACTGTGGGACATTCTTAGCCTTTGCTCATGTCTATCAAGTGAGAAGAGGAAACATTTTCATTTTTGAAAGCTTTTGGCCAAATTTCCTTCAAACAGGAAATTATTATCTTTGCCACGATGGGAAAGCAGATTGTATTTATTATTTGTTTTCATATTTCATGTCTAAAGACAGAGATAGAGAAAGAACATTTACAGACACTAATACTAGCCCCTGTCTTGCTGGACACTTAAAACTTGTGAAACCTCTGCATTCTGTGGGAGTCTGGTCATACCAGCCTGTACACAGAAAACGTAACATTTGTAGGTATTCTCAAAACAAATCTAGGAGACACCTTGTGAGTCCATTCAAAATGAGTAGTGTTTTATAATATATTGCAATTAATTAATATTTTTTTTCTTCCCCACTTGCCAATGATTCTGCTGAACTGTTGATATATTGGTACTGAAGGAAAAGTCACGTTTTCTATTTAGCCTCTTGGTATACTGAGCTTGATATTCTTATTTTCAAATGAAAGACTGTCTAAAGGCATAGTTTATTTTTTAAAAACTGTCAGTAAGCATAGCAAAGAATATTATTATGTGTGCTTCATTAAAAATGTCTGAGATACTAAAGATATTTTAGGGGAGTTTCCAAATTAAAGCTTAGCCCAGGTACAATAATTCATGATTCAGAAGGCAATAACTATCAATGGTCTATCGTTCTGCTACCCTGGCTTTTTTATAATCGCCTCTATTTCTTGCATGCCTAAATAAAAATTTTAAAATAATAATAAAAAAAGACTAATTTGCATGTGTTAAAACTGGTGATCCGTGTATCACTATCTGCTACCAGGACATGATTCCCAGCACTTCTCGTGTATCCACATGATGATAACACAGTAGATTAGGTGGCAGCCTTTGCTCAGAGATCACAGAATTGTAGAATCATTATGGTTGGAAGAGACCTCAAAGATCATCAAGTCCAACTGTATACCCAATGCCACCATGCTCGCTGAACCCACTAAACCATGTCTCGAAGCGTCACATCTAAACGTTTTTTGAACACCTCCAGGGATGGTGATTCCACCACCTCCCTGGGGAGCTCATTCCAACTCTTAATGACTCTAACAGTGAAGAAGTTCTTCCTAATGTCCAGCCTGAACCTCCCCTGGCGCAACTTGACCGATGTCCAACCCTAGAAGAACTGAAGTTCTGCAAACAAGGATCAAGGTGCATTGGCAAAGCTACCTGCAAAAGCATGCACGACACATGCCCTTGGTATGCCAGGACCTATCTGGACCTCTCTGTTGCTGCTTCTTGTTTTGCATTCATCAGCTTCACCTAGGAAAATAAATGGAAAATAAAATGACAAAAAATATGGATGCACCTGCAACTATTTTACAGCATATAACACACCTCTGCCATCTAAATATTGCTATGTTTATTTGTTTTACCGACCACATTCAAACAAAACTCTGAACTGAGCGTTAGATAAGCTTGTAAGTAAGTTCAGGCTTGGGAAGTCCTCTCTAGCGATGTGTATGATGACAACTTTCATCTGGGGAAACTGAAAGATAGAAAATGTTTGTTTCATTTTTCCATACATCAGTTTGACTTGAGTGCCTATAGAGTTTGGGAGACTGAAGCATGAAGAGGCTTTCAAAGGGTACAACTACACTAGCATTTTTGTTCCAATCAGGAGCACGCTTTTGCAGTGAATCAACCAATAATCCCCACTTACCATGCTTTTGTTTGCATTTGGAGTGGTTCATCCTTTCAGATGGAACTAAAGTGGAAGCTGTGCTCCCTAATGCACATCTTATGCACTCTTAACAGGTATTCAGGCACAGGACACACATGTAGTGTTAATGTCAGATGTTTAGCATCAACTGTTTTGTTCCACAGATCTATTCCTAATGTACAATAGTATTCACTAATGTAGACTTGGCCAACAGTGTAACTCAGAGGATCTGCTAACAACTGCATACACACATTGCATGAAATAAGAATACCATCCTCACAAAACCTTCATCTTCTCCTATTTTTCAAGGTGATTAGTGATACTTGAGAAGGTGACATGTACAGTATCTCCCCTGTGTTTGAACACTTCCCAGTTTCCTGGAGTACAGCTTGTGACGCCAGGGCCTTTCTGCAGTCTGAAAGCTGCTTGCTTCTGACGGCATCATCCTACTGGCTGCTCCTTCTTTGTCTTCTTGAAGATACTGCTAAAGCTGTGAGGCAAAGCAGAAGGCACAGGTAAGACTGACAACCACCAACAGGGAGATGATCACCTAACTAAAAAAAAACTTACCTGCCTTTTTTTGTCAATGAAAGAAACAGGTGCATAAGGGCAGCTTTAGTCCTCTATATCAGTGGTATTGACTGAAATGTTTGCTTGAAAGAAAACTAAACAAACCCCAGACTTAATGGTACAAAGGTGATCTTCTGTTATCACAAAACCTAATATTTCTGTGGTACAGAACTAGAAAAAACAGAATGTGTTTGTTCTTTGGAATGAAGTCATTTTTTTAATTACTGTGAAATGTTTAGAGTAACCAGCAGACCGGTACTAGCAACTTCTCTAGATAAGCAGGAATCTTTGTCATTAAGCATGTTAAAATCTGATGCTAACACATTGCTACCTTTAAAGTGGAACATTTTTCTTTATAAACCTCTAAATATTGTGATAGCTATCAGCTGCCATTCATTTAAGGACAGTGATGTAACATGGCTGGAATTTCAGAAGCAAATCTGCAGAACCTATTATATTTTTATAATATATTTGGAGACTTTCCAATTCACACTGTCAGTATACTACTAAGATGGGCAGTACCATTCGACTATTTTTTGATGATGCAGTTTAACAGTTTGTTTGGAAGGCCCAGGGCAATTTGATTAGTGCTGTTTGATGGAGCAGTGTCATCAGCATGAAGTGGAACAGTTCTGCTTGTAAGTGTCTGGCAGGAGATCCGAGTTTCTAAGCATCACACAGGCATAAGCAATAAACAACATGTTATTGTACATTCCATTTTATATTTTTATAGCTGAAGAAAATTAATAATGCATGAGGATCCAATAGGTTTCCATAAGACTCTGCCTTCAAAATAAAAATACAAACTACAGCTTGTGGTAGTATAAAAGTCTGTACTTCATATCTGTGAGCACACTTTCATGTCTCTTGAGGCAGTAAGAACCTGGGCTGAATTCTGGCCTTGCTGAAGTCAGAGCTCCACTAGACTCAGACGTGCCAGCATCTCACCGTGGTTTGTAGTGGTGAATTGTGGCGATGTTGCTGCTCTGGAGATTACATCAGGTGCTGCTGCTAGGCAGTGCAGATGGAGAAGCAACCTCTCTTTGTAATGCTCAGCTACCCTTTTGTTCTCCCATGTTGGGGTTGCATAACAGATATTGCTTAGACTTTCCTGCATCAAAGGGTGCATATGAATTCAGACTTCCCTATGCCTGTGTCATGGTTTAACCCCAGCTGGCAACTAAGTACCATGCTGTTTGCTCACTCCTTCCCCCCTGCAGTGGGATGGGGCGGAGAATTGGAAAAAAGGTAAAACCCATGGGTTGAGATAAGAACATTTTAATAATTGAAATACAATGAAGTATTATAATAACAATAATTGAATTGAAAAAGGAGATTACAAAAAGAGAGAGAGAAATAAAACCCAAGAAAGACAAGTGATGCACAATGCAATTGCTCACCACTTGCTGACTGATGCCCGAGCAGCTATCCCTGAGCAAATGATCAGCCCCTCCTGGCCAACTTCCCCCAGTTTCTATACTGGCCATGACGTTCTATATTATGGGATATGCCTTTGGCTAGTTCAAGTTAGCTGTCCTGGCTGTGTTCCCTCTCAGCTTCTTGTGCACCTCCTTGTTGGCAAAGCATGGGAAACTGAAAAGTCCTTAACTTGGGGTAAGCACTGCTTAGCAACAACTAAAACATCCCTGTGTCATCAACGTTATTCTCATACTAAATCCAAAACACAGCACTGTACCAGCTACTAGGAAGAAAATTAACTCTATTCCAGCTGAAACCAGGACAGCCTGGACTCTGAAAATTTGTCCCTTTTTGGATATTTCTTTTCTGCTGAGAAAAGTCTTCCAGATTGATCAGCTAAGTTGCACTAGGAGAAGGACAGAGGTGTAATGGGGCTATTACCAGGCAGAGAGTTGGTAGTGGCTGCGACTTACCATCCTTTCTGGTCCTGAACTCTTATAAGTGCATAACAGCTAGGCTGCTGGGTGTGCTAGTTTCCATACCAGGACACTGCTTACCTGAAACATTGGGGTAGGATTTATTCAGTGATGCATAAACAGAAAAAGAAACACCTTGGAATTGAGCATTGTAACTCAATGAACTAGTTAGTGTTATTAGCAATGTATTATTAAAAGTATTTTCAGCTTGCATCTTGCAGATGAACCTCTCTTTGTTTCATGAGATGGAGCTTGTATGGATTGAAATGGCATGAGCACTTAAAGCCATTTTCTGCTCTTTATGATACAGCTGCAGACAGAGCTGAAATCCTAGGTGTTTATCTGGAAAATCTTGGATGATCTGCCATTGAATTAGATCAAATATTGTTTTTCACTTTGCGTTACCCAATTTCTACACATGCTTTACAGCCATAGATGTATGGTCACAGGTTTGGGTCTGTGAAGCATGGGATTACTTCACAGTATACACTTAACTGAAGTTAGGGTTAAATTGCTTCAAGTACATGAATCAATGTTAATATTGCTTGTGAGGGAACAGATAAAATCACATTTAGCATAACATTAGAGCACTGTAGATTGGTGATACCTAGTCTAGGGATGAAGTCTGTTTGGCAGACTTACTTCCATGCTTTTTTGAACAGGCATAAATCATCAGAAAAAGCATATTCTAATTTAGGACTTTATGTTGTAACTGTGGTGTTTCTACTGTACTTCGAAGTACTCTGAAACCTGGTTTACTATATCACATAGGCTAAAATAAAATAAATAAGCTCAAAGGCAAAGCCATAATCCATAAAGTCAGCCTCCCTTCCCTGTCTCTGACAATGAACCAGTCTTGGCTGTGTAGCCCAGCATTGCCAGAAGTCAGGCTGAATTCAAGCATTCTGGGTGTTATACAAAAGCCTTCTCTTTCACTGCACAAGAGCTGGGCTTAGGGAAATTCTTTAAAATATCTTTTTTAAAAACAGCAATTTTAAACTGAAAGCTGGGAGACAGACAGGTTTAATTTCCATTTCTTGTGTTTGATTACATAGAGTGACACCTGATGGCTGAATAGAAGATTGTCTTGGTAACGCACATGGTGATAGATTAACAGATTTGCAAACTAGAAGGATTCTTCTATTAATGTGAGCCACCTGCACATTAGCACAGACCTTATAATTTCATCAGGTGATGCTTGTCTAACACACCCTTAGTGAAACAGTGCCACTGATTGCCTGGAAAGACAGTGGAGTCTTCAACAGGTTAAAGTGTTTCTGTAAAAGGATATAAACTGAGTTAATGTGGTCTTATTTCTAGGTGACTATTCTGCTCCCTGCTTTTCTACAATTTTGGGTTTTTTTGTTTGTTTGTTGTGGTTTCTTTTTAGAGATAGTTTTGGATTAAAGACCTCAAGGGGTAGAAACTCTACAACTTCCATAGGTAAGTTGTTCTGGTATTTATATACCCTTGTAGTTAACAAATATGTGTATCTATCTCATCTGTTTATTTTCTCCTTCCACAAATTTTCTAATTTTAGCTAATAATTCTGGAACATAGACATGATCCTGTGAGGTTTTTTTGGATCCTTTTGCTTCCTTAAAAGGACCTGGAGCTGGGATGGGGGGAGGGGATGTGGATGAGAAGAAAAACTTGCTAGGCATTTTCAGTGAAGACTAGGATTCCTCCTGCTTGCAGTAGGAGCAAAGATTTTATAATAAAATGCAATTTTGGCTTTTTTTTTTCCCCTGTTCACATTCAGTCTTTGTAGCTGTACACCCAAAGCACATCCTTATGTATCTCTCTGTGATAAATAGATAGATATTCATTGGGGACAAAGTAACAATTTTCAGTTGACTTTGAGTCTTTTGTCCAATATACTAATTTCATTTCAGATTAGGGATTTAGCTTAATCAGAAGAAGAAAATGAAGCTGAAATACAAGAGAGTAATTTGCAAAATCTGGTTAACTTAATTTTGATGTGGTTAAAAGTCAGACAGTTTATGTGTTTAGTAAGATAGATCAAGCTTTTGTGCTTTTAAGTACTACGTTACTTACAATAACTCTTGTATTTTATTATTGAAATAGTACTTTCTAATGCCTTTAGTCAATTTAAAGAATGGACAGAACAGTATTTAAAAATGAGATTACTTTAAATGTAAACTGTTGATTTCACTGGAAAATACTTGGTCAACACTTATTCACTGTGTTTCATTGTAACAATTAAGAGAAGACAATAAAACCCTTAATACATTAAGTATAATATTTTCAGAAGTAGGGTCCTGCTTTACAAATTAAGAAACAATTGATGTGTAAAGATTTTATAAGTAGCTGTACAAAAGCTTTTATGGTAATATATAGATCTGCCATGATGTTAAGGATTTAGATTACTTAAGAGTGAAAGCAAACAAGATCAAAAATATGAGGGACAATGCAAAGCAGAGTCTTATAAAAAGGCTGCCTTTATAACTCATCAGTGCAAATTTCTTGTCAAAATGCTCCTTGAGCTAAGTAAGGGTTACTTATTCATATGAGCACCTGACTTATAAAATCAATCAAGCACTGATATCAAAGATGTCTGGCTTTTGCATCTATTCAGGTTGATGCTTCCATTAACTTAACTTCATGCTCTAAAAGCTTATTTCATTTCTAAATATGCTGTGTATAACTCATTAACATCAGAGCCCCCAACAGTAATTGCCTGAAAGTGAGTAAAGAAAATCGGAAAAGATGAAGAGCTGAATTACCACTTAATGAAAGAAAGAAAAAAAAAAAAATACAGACAGACATTTAATTTGACTGTCATACAGTAGCAAGTCTCTTCTTTATGGAAAAACATTAAGTTGTGGGTTTTAAGATTTTTAGGCTGCATTTACAGTTTGTATTGAGGTGTTTAAAAATGTGTTAAGTAATATTAAATACGACTTAAAACCTCAATGTATTCCTAGATGGAAACTTACTCAGGAATTATGCTTGTTAATGATTTTTTTTTTTCATGTTTTCAATATTTTATGCTCCTTCACTCTACATACTGTTATATCAATCTTTAGAAAGGTCTTAAGAATGAAGTAAAACTCAATTTTGAGAAGGTATGAAATAGGAAATATCTATTTTTTTGAATACTTCATTTCAGACAAAGCAAAAGCATCACCTTTTTTGTCTGATTGGCCTTCAGTGACCGAAGTCTTTGGAGCTGAAGATTAGACTGAGAGTGTGCTTGCACATGTTTCTTGCTTGTGGTGAAAGGGTGAAGGCAGAGAAGGCTTCTCAGCAGGGTTTGTCAATGTGGTTGCACTGGCCGTAATGGTCCTCACCTGGTGCAGATCAATAAGGCTCCATTTGCCTCAGTGCAGCTGGATTGATTTCCACCAGCTGTGGATCTGGCTGGGCATGTGCAGAGAGAGCATTGTGGAGGGAGGCAGGCAGACAGATGGCAGCTTTAAATATTTTAACATCATGAAGGCAAATAAAGGTAAGGATAACTTTTTTTGGTCAGTTTAGCAGGCTACTGTGATAAATAGGTGACTTGATTGTTACAGTGAAACAAAAGAATGTTTCTTGTGCTACTAGAAGCTGGGTTTAAATATTTTGCAGGAACTATTGGATTTGGATTGTAAACTGATGGTGCAATTTATTGGTTCCTCTGGTGCTTTTACTCCTGCTTTGTGCCAATGTTGTCAAACTAGTTTTTCCAAATTCCTTCAGCTAGCTATTGAAGAAGCAGGTGATGTAGCAAACCGACATGGCTTAACGCTAGTTGATTCACAGTTTTTCAGAAACTTAGTACAGTATGAGTATTTTGTATTCTTGTCCTGGAAACTAACACTTCATTTTAATAAAGCTGTAAGACTTCTTTTAAAAACACCTATGTAACATGATCATAGTAGGAACTAAATATTTAGGTATGTGTATGACATGTGTTGAGTTCATTGGGATGAAAATGATCACTGAAAAAAACCACTCTACCATCAAGGTACAGAAGGATTAGCATTTTGGAAGATGTGTTTTACTGAAGTAGCTAAAGAATTAATTTCTCCCTGTAGCTTTACAGGGCACCATTCAAAGAGATATTTCAGGTAGCATTTTTTTTGTTTTGGACTTCTGTTATGTGAATCAAAGCCTGAGTTTGGTAAAGACATAAGGGGGGAACATTGCCCCCTG